>NC_056742.1:379401100-379502693 GCF_019279795.1 Protopterus annectens
TAACTCTGTGCTCTTATAGTAATTTATCCTGATTATAAATTGATGAGTTTTGGAGAGCAATAATTAGGCTCTGATGATGTCTTGGTGATTTTGGAAATGAAAGCACTCACCCTGTTGGAGTAAATATTTTATTATTTTCTTGCTGACAGTGGGGTAAAGCACTGTGCCTGTCTTTTGCGATAGTTTTATTTGGTTAGTTCTTGTTGTACACCTTATCTTGCTGTTTGTGGTTAGATCTTTGTTTCCCTCAGAGTGAAAACAGCTTGCATGCTTTCAGAAAACATTAACTTTTAGCCTTGAAGAAACCAGTCTTCTGTTTTTTTATTGCTCCATTATCAGGCTGTGTCCATAGAAATGTGAGAGAAAAATGTAGTACTGTAGTCTGAAAGACGAACTGAAACATTTATTGCTAAAGGAAATATTTTTGTTATATTCATTGTTCTCATATTTAGTTGTTTCCACTTAAAACTTATTAGATTTTGCCAGGGGTCTTAATCCAGACATTTACCTATGCAAACATAAGAGAAAAGATATCAGCACTACACATATTTTATCTGGGTACTTTTGCATCCCATCCTGCACCTTAACCCAAGATTACAGCCCGCTAACTTATGCTTTTGTCTAGCCTTTCTTCCCCTTTTGCACTGCAATGCGTACATTTCCTACTACTAATAAGAAGGAAAAAAGAGAAGAAAAAAGCATCTGTTAACTTTAGTAACTTTATCACATACAAGAACAACTCAAAATAATTTAATATAAAGCGTGCTATTTATATTGTGAAAAGTATCATAGAAACTGTTAAAAACAGAAATTTCTTACTTGGTTACCTTTGTCTTTTCTCTTCTCTGCTCCTCAGTGTCCTTCCAAACATTAATGACATGAAGTGAGGCAAATGCATTTCTTTTCTCCAAAAAGTTTAATGCAGACAACAAAAGTCACCCTTTTCATATACAGCCATATTTTGAAAATGCAATTGATGTTTTGCAATCAGACATTTATTCACCAGTTTCTGTGTTCCTGGTCTTCTTCCTGTGCATCTTTTTCTCCTAAGTCTAGATTCCATGTGAATTACAAAGTTTTCTTTATTCTTTTGGTAAAGTCCTGTGCATTTTCTATTTCTCAAGCATTTTCCTCTGTTGCATTGGGAAAGGTTTCAATGGCAACGCCTTTGTGTGCTTTATTATTAGAAGCATGAGAAACAGAGTCCTCTTCTACTTGATGTCTCACTTTTTTTGAACATGCATTTGTATTTCCTCTTCAGCCTGTTCTGCATCAAAAAATGACTTTGATCCTACAGTAAAAAAATATTCTGAAGACAGCTGGATAGAACATCTTGAATCTTACACCTGCCTCTTGACATTCACTTACTAGAATAAATGTATTTCTCTTATGCTTGGTGTACAGTGGGTAATCATTTTCCACAAACACCCTGTTTCCAACTTATAATACGCCCCTTTTTTTTTACAGTTTGGTCAAGATTAGCTCTTTCTGCTGGTAGTTTTGCATCTTTATTAATACAAGTCTTGGCTGCTTTCTCATGGCCAGATTTGGAGCAAACACACTGTGTGCCCTTTGGTTTAACAGTTCCTGCTGTGGAACACCAGTCTGGTGGCTTATTTGTGCCTTCTTAAAATTAATATAGACTGCCCTTTCTCGTTTCTTTGGTAAAACAGAAAATCTCAGATTTTCCTTATGTCCTCTAATTCTACCATTTTTTGAAATGTGCCTTCTTGAGCAGTTTAATATTCGGCCAGCCAGCATTTTCTGTATTTCAGCCTCTGATTTTTGCATTTTTATCAGCTCATCTAAACATCTGTTTAAAGCTTTTTCCATTTTAACAGACTTTTGTAATTTGAGTTGTACTCTGTCACAAAAGAAAATATTGTCATCCTAGCTATCTGGAATTTTGTAAATATTATATGTCATTTGGGAATATTAATATATATATATATATAGAATTGTGACAGAAGGAGATACTTCCATCACAGCTGTCTGGAATTTTATAAATAATCATCTGTCATTTGTGAATATCAACATGATTCTTATGATTATCTTACAAATGTATTAGAACTGTATGTTATTTGTATATTAAACTGCTGTCATAGAAGTGTGTGTTGAACAGGGTTGGTACGGTACTGAGTTTAAAGATGTATGGGCAGTATACCCTACTGGAAGAGGACAGAAATGTAAATGCAGTATTGAAACTGTGTAAATGTATATATTTTTAAACAGTGGAAACTGGAACATAGAACGTTAAATTGCAAAACTTCAGAAAATAGTTTAAATTAAATTGTTTTATAGCCATGTAATAAAATAAATGGTTTCAATGCAGCAAGGAGGCAGAATATCTAAAACTAGGCAGCCTTCTGCATTTTTTTAAGTGTTTTATTATTTTATGTCTTCCAGCAGTTGCTAACATCTGAAGGCTATGTATTTTCACAGGGAGATGCTAAATGCTAGCAGTTTCTAGCAATGGCTGTTGAGCCTGGGAACTGAAGTCAGGTAACAAAAAGTGATGTCCTGCTGCAAGTATCCTAGCAGTAATATTTCATATTAATTTAAGAACTCTCTGAGAGACTGACTGGGCATTTTGTATCTGTATTTGACCTGACAACATCGGCAGGAAGATTCATTCTCCACACTTCCCTTGCTATGAGTAAGTCAGTCTAGGGTGCAGTAATTTCTTTTAGATTCAGTAAGGAATGTAGTAAAGATTAGTTTAGATATTTTCTGTATTTGTATGAGACTGTCCTGCAATGTTGTTTTAAAATTTTCCTGTGATTTTGAACTCTGAAGTTGCTGTGATGATTTATTGAGTATTGTCTTATTCTTTTATTAATTATTATTAAATATATTTAAACCTAACTTTTGTGGCTGATATTTGTGAGACATATTTAAGTCCTTAAGAGTACTTGCATATCTATTTGGTGACACTGTGGGCCACTCCTAATAGCCTTCCTCTTGGTCAAACTACCATTTGAATTAATAGTAACATTACACAGTAGGATTGGCCACCCTTTGCTAAGGCCCTTAAAGTAGCTGATAAGTAGTGGCTGGTGGCGGTGGAAACTATCTTATAGTCTGGGCAGAACGGGCCATAGCTAGTAAACCTGTGCCAGCCTTTCCCAGGTGTGTGTGTGTATGTGTTTGTGTGTGTCTGTGTACAAGTCAAACCTCAGTGTGTGTGTATGTCAGCTTCTTGGGCAGGGACATGAGTACTGGTTGGACAGAGAGGGTGCAAGAGGTCTTGGTTTTGCCACTCAGCTGAGATCTCAACCCTATAACTGTGCCAGTGGGGAGTCTTATTGGGGATATGGCAAAAGAGGGAGAAACCAGCCCCACACTGACTGTGATTTCTCAGTCTGCTCTTAAGGGAAATTGCACTTTACTGTCTATGTATTTGTCATCCTCCCAGTGTGTACGTCCCCACAGTGTTGCCAGTGGTGAGGACTGAGGCTCCCTTATTACTGGGCCAGTGCAGGGGTGTCGCATATTAATTGGCGGGCAGTGGTGGGATATCCACATCACATATTAATTGGTTTGCTGTGGTGTGGGTATTGAATTGCTGTACCCTGTAAACAGTGGTCACTGAATGTGTTTGTACTCTGTCAGCTGCACAGTGAACATTCAGAGTTTCATATCACAATTGTTTTATTGTTTTTTTTTTATATTAGCTTAGTCAGGGCAAGAAGGCAAGGATGTCAGCAGAGGAGTATGTCAAGTTGACAAGGAGCCAGTTGGCTGAGATGCGCCAGGCTAAAGGACTGGTGCATGCCAACCTGACTAAAGCAGAAGTGATTGCAGCCTTGGTCTCAGCTGTTTCATGGACTAATAGTCCGGAGGACAGTCAGACTGAACTTGGAGATGCCCAACTGTCAAAAAATGGACAGCCCAGCCTTTCCACAGAGGTCTTAAAAATCCATTTGGAGTAAGAGAATTGAACTGGACGCCAAACATTTGGAAATAAAATAAGCAGAGAGACTGTGGCAGGAGAAACAAATGGAATTAGAAGCAGCAAAGAGACCGAGATGTCTGGAAGCTGAAGAGAATGAGAGGCAGAGGCAACATGAAAAGGAGATGCTGACTTTTCGCCATGGTCATGGAGGTAATGGGGTAGGAAGCAGCTGAACCCCAGAAAGAGCAAAGGTCAGTAAATTTCTTCCACAGTTTACAGAGAGGGATAGTTTTGACAGTTTCATATGTTTGATAAGGTATGTAAACAGGATAACACTGACGAAGGGCTCTGGGTACGGTTCCTGACCCCCTTACTCCATGGTAAAGCTGTAACTGCTATTTCTGAATTGTTTGGTACTGATTGCTTAAATTATAATACTGTTTAAAAATTGTCTTTTAGAGTGTTTTAAGTTAGGACCTGAAGCTTATAGGAAAACGTTTCGTGAGCATAGACGCAAGGTAGATGAAAGTGTGTGTGAATATATTGCTGAACAAAGCACTTATTTTCATAGATGGGTGAGTGAGTGTCAGGTCACCACTTTTGAAGGGCTGGCAGACCTTTTGGTGAGAGAACAAGCCTTTAGCACTTTGCTTGAGGACATAAGAATCTGGTTAGCAGATAGAGAATGTAACGCAGCAGATGATTTGGGGAAAAAAGGACACCTGCACCTAGCAAGTAGGGCATCACTGCACAGGCAAGGGATACCCATCGATGCTTATGGTTCTAAGGGAACCCATGGTGGGCAGCCTAGACTACCCCAACAGAGTCCACCAGTAGCAGGGGAAGCCACTATTCCAGGTGCACATCCAGTACCAAGGGTTAAATGTTTCAAATGCAACCAGTGGGCCATGTAGCATATAGATGTCCATAGACACAAGGTGGGGAACAAAAGGTGGAAGAGCCAGTAAGTGGGAATGACAGAATGCCAGCAGTAAGTTGTCTGCAGACTACAAGGATACCAAATTACTACAAGAGGTTTTATCCTATCTTAGTGGATGGGAAAGAGGCCAGTGTTAAGAGAGACGCAGCCTCTGACTTAACCATTGTGAAGCCTGCAGTGGTTAAACAGGAGCACTTCTTGCTTAGGCAGTCTACTCCAGTCAGAGTTTTAGGAGGATCCTATTTCAAATACCTTTGGCTAGTGTTCACCTTGACTTGGAGGGTGGAAAAAAGCCAACAAGTAGGTGTGTTTGAGGATATCCCTGCAGATGTCCTGATAGGGAATTATCTTGATAATGAAGTACCTTGTGTGCATGCAGTGACGCACAGTCAGGCTTTGAGACAAGCATGTGGGTCTGTTAGCCTGGGGGAGACCCAGACAGACTGCAGTCTTGAGGCCAGCACTGGTGTGATAGTTACTTCAGAGAGGGAGCTACCCTGTAGCAGTGAGACTGAAGGTGAGCCACAGCTGCTTGTGGGTACTGATGGTCCCTTGGACAGTGACTGCAAGGGCAGAGGTGAGTAGTAGTACACAGGCTTGACAGTAAGGCACTGCTGTCAGACGATACCAGACTTCCTGTGGAAGGGGAGCTGGGAAAGGTTTACCAAGACAGAGTTGAGACAAACTCAGCTCTGAGCCTACATTACAATGCCTGAGGGATGTAGCCAGTGAGACACCTGATTCTCAGGGGAAGGGGGAACTTGTATACTGGGACAAAGCGTTACTGTATAGAGAGTTGGACCCCTGAGGGAGGGCTCGAAGGTGAGAGAATACAGGAATTGGTAGTTCCCAGAGCCGTACCATCTGGCACTTCTAGCCATAGCCCATGATATTCCCTTTGCAGGTCATATGGGCATAAAACGTACAAAGAGACATATTATGCAGAACTTTTATTTTACTCTGATTTCCAGAGATGTAACAGGGTACTGCAGGACCTGTGAGCAGTGCCAAAAGGTAGGCAAGGCAGGATACAAGGTGAAAGCTTCTTTGATGCCTTTGCCTGTGATTGAGGAGCAGTTTCAGAGGGTAGCCATGGATATTGTGAGGCTTCTGAGTATCCCAAGTTCCACAGGGAAAAAGTATATCCTAGTGGTAGTAGATAATGCTACCAGATACCCTGAGGCAGTGGATTTGTCCTCCATTGAGGCAGGAAATGTGGCAAATACTTTGTTAGAGATTTTCAGCAGGCTATGTTTCCCAAAAGAAATAGTGACTGACAGAGGTGCCAATGTTATGCCAGACCTGTTGGCTTGTCTGTGGAAGCACTGTTGGGTGAAGCACCTAAAAACCACCCCCAACCATTCCCAGACTAATGGTCTGGTTGAGAGGTTAAATTCTACACTAATGCTACAGGCATTTGCAGACTAGTTTAAGAGGGAGTGGGACAAATATTTGCCACAGCTGTTTGCTTACAGGGATGTACCCCAGGATTTCACAGGGTTTTCACCCTTTGAGTTGCTGTATGAGCATAGGGTGAGGGGACCTCTAGATTTGATTAGAGATGAGTGGAAAGGGTAATTGTGAATCCCACAAGGAGTCTGTTGTGGCTTATGTCTTAAATGTCAGGACAAGACTCAGGGAACTCATGGGCTTGGCCCAGGAGAACCTGGCAGAAGCTCATCGGCAGAAAAAGGTCTGGTGTGACTGGAATGCTCGAGCTCGAAAGTATGCTGTGGAGCAGCAGGTAATGGTTACCATTCCTGTCAGACGCAACAAGCTGCAGGCAGCTTGGGAGGGTCCCTTCATAGTGGTAAGGAAAGTCATTGATGTTAACTACATGGTAGAACTGCCAGGCAGGAGCAAGTGCACAAATTGTGCCATGTTAACACAATGAAAGCTTACCATGATAGGGAAGCCCTTGTGCTGAGTATTTGCAGTGGGTGGCAGGAAGAGTTTGAGAGGGATCTGGTGACTGATCTCCTCAGTGAGGCTCGGACGGACATCTCAGTGGAATGAGTAGCAATATCCCAGCAGCTATCCCCTAACCAGGTTCAAGAAATCCAAGCAGTGTTACAGGAGTTTGGGGACATGTTCACTGGGAAACCAGGGTACACCCACCTGGTGCAGCACTATTTGGATACAGAACCCCAAAGGCCTATTAAGCAGGCCCCTTACAGGCTGCCTGACAGTGTCTAACAGACTCTGAGGAAGGAGATGCAGGAAATGTTGGAACTAGGGGTAATCCAGGAGTTCAGCATTTCCTGGGCCTCCCCACTGGTGCTGGTATGAAAGAAGGATGGCAGCACTATGTTCTTTGTGGACTACAGGAAATTAAATAGCCACAGAGAGTCGTGCTTACTCCGTGCCTAGGACAGATGAAGCTCTAGAGCAGCTGGATGGAGCTAAGTATCTTACTACTACTAATCTTAGCAAGGGTTTCTGGCAGGTGCCCTTGAAGCTAAGCACTAGAGAGAGGTCAGCCTTTGTGACTCCTTTCGGCTTGTTTGAGTTCACGAAGATGCCCTTTAGGATGTAAAATGCCCCAGCGACTTTCCAGAGGCTGGTAGTTCATATCCTAGCAGGAGCAGGGGATTTTGCCCTTGCTTACCTGGATAATATTGCCATCTACGGCCATTCCTGGGAAAAGCACCTTCAGCATGTCGGCGAGATGCTGAGCAGACTACAAAGGGCACGGTTGACCATTAAGCCCAGTAAATGTCGGGTGGGTATGGCAGAGGTCTCCTACCAAGGACATAGAGTGGGGAGTGGTATATTTAGGCTAGAACCTGCCAATGTGGAAGCCATTCAGGCATGGCCTGCCCCTATTACCAAAAATCAGGTGAGGGCATTCTTAGAGACACCAGGGTACTACATAAAGTTTGTCCCCAATTATAGTACCATAGGTGCTCCTCTCTCAGGCCTGACAAGGAAAAACAGGCCAGGTAATATATTGTGGACCTCTGCATATGAGCAGGCATTCTACAAGCTTAAAGGAACTTTGGGAGGACCACCTGTGTTAGCCAGTCCAGATTACAACAAAGTATTTGTTGTGCAGGTGGATGCTTCAAACCATGGGGTGGGGCTGTACTCAGCCATGTTTCCTCCGAGGGAGAAGAGCATCCAGGGGTATATCTCAGCCATAGGCTCCAACCCAGGGAGGAATGCTATGCAGCTGTAGAAAAGGAATGTCAAGCTGTAGTGTGGGTACTGCAGAAACTTCAGCCTTATCTATATGGAAGGAAATTAACTGTAGTTACAGACCACCACAATCCCTTAACATGGTTACATCAAGCCAGCCAGCAAAATGTCAAGTCACTAAGGTGGAGCCTAGGGTTGCAGGCATATGATTTCACAGTGCAGCACCGCAGTGGGGTTAGCATTGCCAATGCAGATGGGCTGTCAAGACAGGGAATGGGGTAAGGTATTTCCAGATAGGCTCAACCCTCTCAAGCAGAGTTTCGCAAGGGACACTTGAAAAACTAGCTGGAGTTTTTTGAGGGGGCAGAAATGGGCACGTAAATATTGTCAGCCGTGCTATCTGGAATTTTGTAAATAATTACATGTCATTTGTGGGTATTAATATGATTTATATAGAAGTGTGACAGAGAGAGATACTGCCAGCACAGCTGTCTGGAATTTTGTAAATAATCATATGTAATTTGTGAATATTAACATGATGCATTTGCTTGTCTTACAAATGTATTAGAACTGTATGCTATGTGTATATTAAACTGCTGGTATAGAAGTGTGTTGAACAGGGTTGGTACGGTACTGAGCTTAAAATATGTATCCACAGTGTACCCTACTAGAAGAGAACAAAAATGTGTATACACTATATTGTAGCTGTGTAAACATATATATTTTTAAATACTGGAAACTAGAGCATAGAAGGTTAACACGCAAAACTTCAGGAAAATGGTTGAAATTAATTTGTTTTATAACCACGTAATAAAAGAGATGGTTTCAATGCAGCAAGGAGACAGAATGTATAAAACTAGGGAGCCTTCTGCATTGTTTTGTGTTTTATGTCTTCCAGTAGTTGCAAACAACTTAAAGTTACGTATTTTCACAGGGAGATGCTAAATGATAGCAGTTTTTAGCAATGGTTGTTGAGCCTGGGTACTGAAGTCAGGTGACATAAAGTGATGTCATGCTGCAAGTTTCCCAGCAGTAATATTTGATATTGATTTAACAACTCTCTGAGAGTGACTGGGCATTTTGTATCCGTTTTTGACCTAACGACATCATTAGCTAAAAGATTCATTCCCCTCACTTACCTTGCTATGAGTAAGTAAGTCTAGGCTACAGTAATTTATTTTAGATTCAGTGAAGAATATAGTAAAGATTAGTTAAGATATTTTCTGTATTTATGTGAGACTGTCCTGCAATGTTGTTTTAAATATTTCCTGTGATTTTTAACTCTGAAGTTAGTGTGATGATGTATTGAGTATTTTATTGTTCTTTTATTATTTATTATTAAATATATTTAAACTTATCTTTGTGGCTGATATTTGTGAAACATATTTAAGCTCTTAGAGTACTTGCATGTCTATTTGGTGACACTGTGGGCCACTCCTAATAGCCTTGCTCTTGGTCAAACTACCATTTGGATTAATATTAACATTACACAGTTGGATTGGCCACCCTTTGCTAAAGGGCTTTAAAGTAGCTGATAAGTAGTGTCTGGTGGCGGTGGAAACTACCTTTTAGTCTGGGAAGAAGTGGGCATAGCTAATAAACCTGTGCCAGCCTTTCCCACGTGTGTGTGTGTGTGTGTCAGCTACTTGGGCAGGGATATGAAGCACTTGTTGGACAGAGAGGTTCTGAGAGGTCTTGGTTTGGCCACTCAGCTGAGATCTCAACCCTATAGCTTTGCCAGCGGGGAGTCTTAATGGGGATCTGGAGAAAGAGGGAGAAACCATCCCCAGACTGACTGTGGTCTCTGTGAGCTCTTAAGGGAAATTGCACTTTGTTGTGTGTATACTTGTCATCCTTCCAGTGTGTACGTCCCTCACTGTTGCCAATGGTGAGAACTGAGGCTCCTTTATTACTGGGCCAGTGTTGAGGCGTGACATACTCCTTCAGTGTTTGTGTATTTTAATCAGCTGTGAACACATTTGACTTGTATTTCCTCTAAATTACTCAAAGCCGTGTCTTACACTGAAGCTGGACCTTGAATTACTTTTTGTTGGACATCTATAGGATTCTTCCCAGTCAGTGTTTTCTTATCACATTTTCTAGTTGATTTTCTTTCATGCTCTTTCAGTTTTTTCTTTGCTGCCATCCAAGCAGTCAGTGTTCTTACTTGCCAGTAAATTAATTTACTAAAAGTAGAGAAGTTCCTGGCCCTTTTGTTTTATTTTTTTTTCACACTAGGAGAGCTGAAGTTAAGCTGTTGTTCAGTGTGCAGCCATCTTGGATAGTCAATTTGCTGTATTATTGAAATTGAAGTTGGTGTTGATGCATATATACAGCTTCTGTGTGTTGATCTTTGTGTTCTCCCAGTGTAATATGGCTGAGAAACAGTTGAGATTTTTATCATCTTGCGAGTTTGCTGTAGTGTGGTCAGGAATACTGAATAAGGCCCTTTGTTTAATTAGTAACATTGAACCACTGCCAACTCTTAATTCCTGGCATGTTTTCTAAGAGAAAGTGAACACTGCTATAGGCATAGTTATCTTTGACCTAAGTTTCACATGTGGCTAAAATGTGTAGTTGTTGCCAGGAGTTTTAACTTTACAGTGTAGTCCATTTATTAATTCTGCATGTGTTGATGCAGGTTGTTTTTTAGGTAGCTGCTTTGTGTGAGATTTAAAGTGATAACAGATATGTTATTTTGGGTATTTGAGCCTAGATTAAGGTGAATGTCCTAAGAAAGTATCGTCTTCTAGGAGGTAATCATACTTTTTAGCTGGTAAGCCATTTAGATTTTTTGTTGGGGTAGATGAATCTCACATCAGCTCCTAATACAGATCTGCGTATTAAAGAACACAAGTTAGCAGTTTAGTGTAGTGTCTGTAAAGTAGGAACAACAGATTATTCTGCTTGATAATTTTTCAGATATTTTTTTTAAATTCTTGCAGCAGTAATCCATAATGCTGAAACGATGAACATAGTACAGCTGAGTGAGTACATTAAGAATAAACAATGTTCGAATATAGGATCACTGCTGTTTTACAGTCCGTCACTCTCCTTCCTCTTGGTTTTGTGCCCCTTGTCAGTCTGTCATTTTCTGTATATTTTTTGTTTGTACACAAATGGAGAGTTGTTTGTACCTGTATGTTTCTTGTGCATTTTCTGAAGGGTATGTTTCTATATACTTTTGGTTAAACTGACAATAATATAGGTTGTATTACCTCTGTTTTAGTATCCTGTTAACGTTATGACATCTTTCCTTAGAGTTTTTAAACAATTATCGCCCTTCTCAAGTGCATTTCTTCATATGATGCGACACATCATTCTTCTTGACTACAGCAATAAACACACAGTGGACTGGAATTCCGCACGGTGATGACATTCTAGTTTGCTTGTAGGGCTTATCTCATTGTTGAAATTTACAAGACCAAAAAACTGGCAACCACCTGTTGGTTGTATCCCCATATATTTTGTAATTCACACACCAATGATCCTATATCTGGATATATTCTCTTATGGTCAGTATATTCCTACAGGTGTAGTTTTTGGAGGAATTCACCTTGAGTTGAACATTACACAGCAATTCTTCAGGAAGATATAGGCCTTTTTGTAGCTTACCTTGGATGAAATTTGAGTCAGCAGATGATACTATGAGGCGATCATCTACAGTCCCCCTGCTAGAGTCTTCTTATAGCAAGACCTCTAAGGAATCCTGTTTTGAACTCTTTGTGCAACTTTGTGTTATTTGCATGGTTTCAAATAAAGCAGACTTCCACTTGCACTTGGGAGTCATGTTTTATACTTAAAGCAGTGAGGTTATTTGGTGACTCATATTTGTAAGTTTCTGGAGTAAGATGCAGTGATTGGATTGGTGTTAAGTCTTATCAAACGTAATTGATAAATCCAAAGTGATAGCATCACTAGCAGTTCTAGAGAGAGTTTTGATTGTAATATGAGTAGTCATTTCATTAAGAACTTTGCCATCCCCATGTACCTTCCAGAAGCTGCACCGAGAGTCTCAGAGGATATAATGAGTATTTTGAAAGAGTAATGAACATTAATGCTACTTTTCCCTGAATCGTAAATTGTAGCCAGCAGAGAAAGAGAGAGAGAGACAAGTGAAGTTGGCATATGTTTTTAGATTTCATTTCCTGTCACCTCTTTCTGCAGAAATTACAAGTGCCTCTTTCCAAAGCAGAACTTCTCATTTCATGAAAAATAGTTGAATTAGACAGTTTTACTCCTTACTGCGCTTTGCAAACATCAGTGTGAGCCATCTATATAGACCTCTCAATTGTCCATATTTTGGTGGAATGTTCCTGTTTTTAGGCATGATTTAGGATATCTCTATTTCTGGAGATCTGTCCCTGTTTTCAGGCTTAATTTACCCCATCAAATGATTTTCTGAATCACTTTCATCTTACGAGTTTTGAAGCTGTGTAGCATATAGAAGATCACACCACATGACCAACATACTAGTGACAACATTAATTTAAAGAAAGAGGACACGCATCTTATTTCTCAGTTTTTCCGATGCAAAAATAAATGAACTTGTGTGATAGAATTTTGAATTACATTTCATTAAAGTCTACAGATTTTACACCATCTCTTTGATAATATGCTTATATTTTTCATCAGTTTTGTCACCCTGATTTTAAAATGTGTTTGAGAAGTATCCCACATTCCTATAGGAAGCGGGAAGAGTTATTTGGTATTCAGTTTTTATGCAAATTAGATGTCCAGATTTTTAGGTAGATGTTCCAAATTTAATGGCCTTTGTTCCTGTTTTTAATCTTTGCTGGTTGAGAGGTATGCACATGTATCTATCCTCTGTTATGCAGTTTCCAGACTCAGTGCCTAGAGGATGAGAGATGTAGGAGATGTTCAGCTTGGATGTGGCAGCTGAGCATTGGTTATGATAAATTCTTGTATTTCTGAGTACACAAAGCTCAACTGTCATAGCTCACTTTCCATAGTATTACAGATCTTATTGAATGAGTCATCTGTCAGAGTTTATTATAGCAAAGACGTGTTAGCCTGCTATTTATGTTGTGTTACTATTTTTGATTGGTTGCTTTACCCTTCCATAGCAGATGAAGATTAGACATATAGTTTGCAATCTGGTACTATATGGCTTTAATTTGCCCAATAAAAGTTTTACATCGCTTTGCCCTGTCCCTTTAATGTTGAATTAATATTTTTATTCTCTCAGATTTCAGGGCATAATACATCTTTATGCATTTCATTTATAGGTTCGTAGGTATGTACTAAGCGATTGGCCCTAGGGCCTATAAATGCCTAGCCAAACGAGGTTCCCTGGCTTTCGCCACCCAAGAAAACAATTTTCCTGTGCCCCTGTCGAGCAGCACCACAGCAGTGATCCCCGAGGTGAATTTCCTGTTTCCCATCCAATTGTCAAGGTTTCTCTTCAAGAAGGCTAATGAGGAGCTCTGGTTGACATGAATGGGTAGCCTGTTCCAGAGCATGGGAAGTCTATGGGACAGGAATCTATCCCTCCAGCATGTTCTATTTATTGTGCTGACAAGGTTTAGGTCCCTGGAACGTGTGGCTCAGAGAGACTGGGATTTCTTTAAGTGTAGTATGCCCATCAGATCTGGGTTAGACATGGCTTTGTATGTTAGGCAGAAGTCACCTCTGAGTAGGCGATAAGCGGAGTAGAGCTGGAGTTAGAGATGGTCTGTGTATGGAATATGTTTGAGGTCAGTAATCCTCCTAGTGAGGTATTTCTGTGGCCTTTCTAGTTGTGGCAGAGGTCTTGCGAGGTACATGCCAAATGGGGCGTTGTACTCTATAATGGGTCTGATGAGGGATGAGTAGAGAGGAACAATGACCTCTCTTTTTCTGGAGGAAACCCCTTTGTGATGAGGTGTGCCATGTCGAAGAATTTCCTGACCACTGTGCGACATGATTACCAAAGGAGATACTACTGTCCACTTATCACACTTTTGGTGTTTAACTAGGCTACCGCCTATGTGGTAGTTCATGGGTACGGTGTTTTTCCCAAAGGGGATGACAATGCACTTCTTGGCATTGAGCTGTAGGCCATGATGAAACTAAGTATTAGTCTCAGTGAGGCATCTTTGTAGAATGTCCACATCTTTAGGCAAATCTATTATGGTTCCCAGTTTGCAGTCATCTGCAAATTTTGTTAGCCAGAGACCAGCTCATTTAAACCTGGTAACCTTCGGACTTCTTGTAGAGGTAGGTGAATCGGGCAAATCTATACATTTAGAATTACATTTAGAGCCAAGTTTGCAGTCAGTATGACACAATTAGAGATCCGTTCAAACTGTGGTGAGGTCAGTGTTTAGTGCATGCTCACTGTGGGTGGTGGTACTGTTGGCAGTGAGCAGCCCAGGACATACTCTGATAAGCAAGTTTTCTGAAATTAGGAAATTAAGGGAATAGTAACTGAAGACATCTGACTTTTGCTTGTTGCCATCACATGATTAGGGCAGCAGGTGACTACCCATTCTATGCTATGTAAGGATCATTTAATTAGCCTGGTGGCAAAGACTTCACCTAGTTCCACCGTTCACATTTAGGGACTCTAAAGTAGACTGTTTGCCTTGCATTGCAAGTAGTTAATGGTCCTTTTTCCATCCCTGCAGGCTCAGTAATGCTTGCATGTATTACCCAGTCAGCCAGTTAGAGCCTCAGACTGTATGTTATTACTGCTTAGGAGGAAAATACAGCCAGAGACCACGGAGACTGGGTTGTAAAACTCATCCAGATCTCTGAGGATTAGGGAATGGTTCAGTTTTCTGTTATGATGAGTTTTTCCACACAATTGCATTTCTGTATGGTCAGGAGATGGATGCATCTCTGGATTCACATGTAATATTGCACATTAAGAAATATCTCAGTGAAAATCTACAAATAAAAGGCTTGCACCATACAACTTTGACTTTAACTTAAGGAAAGAAAAGTGTTTTTGCAGTAGCGGCATTCCCTCACATAAAGAATACTTGACCACCCCACTACCACCCACACACAAACCCACTTGAGTCTCTAAAATACTAGCTCTTAGACTGCTAAACCTTGTGAGTAAGAGGAAACTTCTTTACACAATCGTTATGCAGTCACACTGAAGATGGTGGCAATTCTTTGATGAAATCAAGATTTGACTAAGGCCAATCATTGAACCCCATTTTGATTGTAAACGTAATCAGTCAGATAAATTTCTTTCTGTATTTGTATGTACATTTACCAATTACCTCTGATTCTTTAGCTTTTGGCCTGGTTCTGTATTAAAAGACAAAACATTCATAAAGCAGCCTGGTCATCTGCAGTTGTCCCATATCTTTGAAATGGCTGGAAATTGTGTCCTGTGTGGGTTAGCCCTTCCTCTTATACTTTGGTGGGAAACTTCAGCGCAGTGTGCTTCCTAGAGTAGACTCTGACACACAAATATATTTTAGAGACTGTTAACAGGGATTGGTAGCAGTTTATAAAACGTCTGCTCATGTAACTGGTAATACTTAGTAAAAGCATCTAACATTTGGGGCTTGGAATAAGATCCAAGTCTTTAATGTATTTATATGAAGGACTGTTTGGCCCCCTTAATGCATTTGTTTGATCTATATATTGAATTTCACATTTCTATAGCTTTTTTCCATTTCTAATTCATTCCATGAATCTGATGAGCTGCAGATGTGTTGCCTAGTGCAGAGAAGCAAAACATGTTTTTGTGGGAGCCCCCATGAACTTTGACCGCTGACAATCCATTTCTCATTTTGGTCATGAATTATTTGTCTTTTGAGTCAGCCTCATCAGTGACACTCCAGATGGTTTTCTCTTCTCCCACTCATTTGGTCAGAAGGAACTCTGATCTCTGTTTTTGCCCAGGAAAAAATATCCTGGTATTTCAAAGGGAGCGATTTCCCCCTCCCATCAGATTAATTTTAATCTTCATCCAAAGGTTGACCTTCTTGAATCAGTGTACTCACCACCATTTTTCCCAGTGGTACAGAACTAAGGTGAGCATCTCCTTTGCATTGTGGTTGTATGCTATTTTAGTTGTGTTTCATGAAGTTTATTTTATTCAAGACTGGCCAGATTATCATTTAATGTGCTTCAGACATTTATCTAGTTGTCAAGCAAAATCTCCACAAGTAGTTGATTAACAGTTTACATTAATTTCTTAATAATAGTTCTTAACTTCTTGTTAGGAATACATATCTAGAGATAGTGTGGTATCTAAATCTTATTTCAGGAATGAGGCCATTGTGTGGATAGGTGGAAATAGACACTTGTCTTCAGAGCATGCTTGCATTCAGTCAGCGCCCAAATTTAGGTAAGTGTTATCATATTCCGAGTTTTGTTTGTTAATAAAGCTGTCTTGCAGGGTTCTTGGGCTAAATGACTGCTTACTTCCTCTTGTCTGACTTCCACAGGTGCTAATTTTGAAATGCCTGAGATTCTAGCACATGTTCTAAGACTGATGTATGAGCCTTCATAAGTTAAGATTGCAGAAATCTGATTGTTCTTCATATTAGCGTTTAAGCAGGCATTTAGCAGGATCCCATGTCCACTTACCCCTTAGAAAGTTCAAAATATTGCTGTACTTGTCACATTTAAATCATTTATTTATTTCATTTTTTGTTTTAGTTTTTGCTGCCTCTACCTGTTTACTACAGGTAGTAAGAAAGAATGGTTTTAGCAGGATAAGTCTCTCTCTTTAAATAATATCTCTTTGCCTTTTGGCTCATTTAGAGGCATTAACTAGGAGTGACGGTGGCAACTGTGCCCTTTCTTCCAAGTATTGGATCTTCTGATGTTGACTAAGGAGGGTACGAACCCCTAAAGTTTGAGTACTGAGGATATTTTTTAAATAAAAAGTGAATGTGAACGTGAGTGCACTTTTATTGGTACGTGCAGTAGAATCTGTGTCAAATTAGTGTTCTGCCATATCTTTGTTTTGATTCAGAATATTGAAAATTATCCATTACAAGGCAATGTTAAAAACTAAAGGCACATATTTTGGAGTTTCTTTTTTTTTGTTTTTGGTCTCCATTTGATATCCCTCGTCCCAAAAATGTTTACAGTCTTTAAGCCCTTTAGCCATTGTATGCCTGTTGATCTTTTTATTTATTTATTTTTGTTACTTTTTTGGGGGGTTGTGGAAGCTCTTTGATTGGGGAGTGAGGGCTCAAGCCCATAACAGCAAGTTATCCTCGTCATATCTGATATGTTTTTTTTTTTTTTTTTTATATGAACATGCTACCACACAGACATGCAACAGGCACTAGGAACTTGAACAGTCATAAGGTATCGTCTTTAAAGGAAGATGAGAAAATGGATAGGACAGTCCTGAAGAAATGATGGGAAAGTAGATAGAACCATCTTAAATGAGACAATTATTTAATGGTTGTTAACCTTAAGAACCACAGAAAAGATAGGAGTGAATGCTGGAGTATGTAATATAAACACTGAGCTTTCATTTATGAAGTCTAATAATCCTGTTTACCTGTTGGTTTTATGTGATTGAAGATGCAGAATGCTATCATTGTAATCTGCATATTAAACTTTGGAAGTTGGCACCATTCTGAACATTAATCATTTTCTGATCTGTTATTTATACACAGCTGTTTGGACCTTATTGTAGAGTGTACCTACGCTTTGTTTAATGTGTACTTATGCTTTGTTTAGTGTGATGTTCTGAGAACTGCCTAGATTTGTTGAGCAGATTGTTTTAATGACCACTTCCTCAATTTATCTTCATGAAAGTAAGTTATGTAGAGTTCTGATTGTGCAACGACTTGTGCATTTTGCCTTTAGAATATTTTAGAATGTTTCTGATACTAGTATCTCACTTGCATTGTTCTGTATGCATCCAAACAAATGATCATCATGCCAAATTGCTAACTTAGCTAACCATAAGAAATGAATTGCATAGGAAACTGTCCTGTCAAAGTAAATAACTGCAGAGTTTTTCCCACAGGTATTTTTACTGGTACTGTTGAATACAAAAGGTGCTGCTGCAGCATAGTAATTACCATTTCTGCTACTGTTATTGTAACTTAATGTACTTCTTAGCATAATTATCCTTTCATTTATAAGGATACTGTAACATGTGGAATTCTTACAGTATTGCTTGCACAATATAAGGTCTGACGCTTCTTTGGTACAGGCTGCCAGAAAGGATGAGCATTCAAAATGAAGCTAAAGAACTTTGTGTCTTCACCGCAGTGTGGTTAATTCATATATTTGGTTCACAGCAGGGTTTTCATGTGCCTGTAGTAATTAATCGTCTTGTAGTATGTCTGATTAGTCACCGTAATTCTGTGTAGTGTGCCCATGGAAAAAGGTGAAGGTGGGAAGCTCACGTTAGTCACAGATATCAAAATGTAAGGAACTTTCTATTTGCTGAGCAAGCATGTAGAACTGTGTTAAATCGCACAACATTTGAATGTTGAGTTGATAGGGTGTACTGAACCCATAGCGCCCTGTCACTGTGCTTTGGAGTGGTATATGTCATGACTGATCACATTGAATATACTTGACTTTATATTGGCTTTCATTTTTTGTCTGTACATTCTCTCTCGCCTTTTTTTTTTTTTTGTATGTACAAGTTTCGACAGGATGACATGGCTGAAAGTTTTTTTCTCAACAGTAATAAAGTGTGGGTTGTATAGATTTACTGGTGTATAATGTTAAAACACTTAGTTGTTCTTTTTGTGACAGAATGATTCTAGGTGTGTTTACAGCTAAAGTGCCTTAGTTTAGTTGTACATTATTCACTCACACATGTAAACCAATGTTGAACTCTTCCTGCATATTATGTGTCATAGATGTACTAAAATGAGCTAATCTGAAACAGTGATAAGAGCCTGTGATTTTTCCTTGTGTATTTTAAAACTTAGTTGCATTTTCCCTTGCATTTACACAAAATTGTGGCATGCAAGTTGTTTGTCCTGTCTGTTTTTGAGTTCTTGTGGCTGTTATATTTCTAATAACTGGTGTTTTGTCAAGGCCCAGTAACTTGAGCCTGATTAGTGAACAGGTTTGAAAGTACAGAAGTGTTTGTTACATACACTGCCATGTGGTGGCTTTGTCTCATGTACCCACTTAGTTAATTTAATAAATACAGAGATTGCACAATTCCAAGGTAGATTGCAAGTCTTTCAGTTTCAATCCCATTCACCCGGTCTAGTTTGAATTATTGGGCCTTGACTAAAAGGGACCTGATCAAATAAATTCATACAACCTTGGTGCATTCTGAGAAGGTCTTGAAGTCTTTCTTTACTACTTTCTGTATTTACATTTATAGTGTTATGTTTTTGTATAGATGTATGAATATGCACAGATGCCAGTGGAAACTGATTTCTTTTAATTTGGGCAGAGCGTGGATGCCACCTGCTGCACAGCTGTCCTGCCCCTGTGTTAAGTCATTTCATTGCTTAGTTCCAGACATTGTTTGGACCATTCTGGTAACTTATTGTGTATTGCTGCCTTAGACAGTTCATTTAATGACCATACCACCATGTTCCTGAAATAGTATTTGCACAAAAACAGAGATTCTGATGACCAATAAGAACTGTATCTTCAACCTAGTCTGCCTCTTTCCCCATACCTGCTGGATAAGCTGCAGATGCTACTTAACATATTATTTCTTTTTTCATCCCACCTTCATAAGAATTGTCTCAGGCTTTTCACATGTAGGCTTGAATTTTATTACTTTGTTTGGCTGTACTACTTTAGATATCCATTGCCATTTATTCATTATCATTTCTATGAAATGTTTTTAATCTCATCTGTAGTATCCTTGTACCTTCAGATGTTGTCTTGTTATTCTTGTATATCCTTGTTTGTTGAAAGATGTCCGTTAATTATACATAATTGATGTGATTTGGTACTTGTCAGTTTCTTGAAACCCCCACTCAGAACTGTAGTTTTTTTAAATCTCTTGTAGTCTTATTTTATATGGTTTTTGATGCAGACCATATATCATCTTGTTATTATGAAGAATGCACCCTGTAATAATTTCTGAATGGATAATGTGATGTGTAGGAATTTAAATGTAAGCTGGTTAGATGTGTAAAAATTGGTGAGACACTATTGAAATAATACAGTAAATCTCATTTATTTATCAGCATTTTCAAACAAGCACTAGCAATCCACTGCTGTAATAGTTCCCAGTTTTAACATTCTGTGATAGAAAAACGTTGTAATTGATACACTGTCATAACACATAATATTTAGTTATCAAAAACACTGATTTCAACTATATCTTAGATGAAATTTCATATTCAAAGCTGCATTCTGCACATGACACTGATCAAATACTAACAGAATATATTCTGCTGAAAAAATCTTATAATTAGTAAACTTGAAAAACAATAGAAACCTTAAATAATTGATTTAATGTTATGCGAACTAAACTGTACTTTACGATTTTTCACTACGAACATCTCACTTCTGTCTTGCATTAAATTCCTTCTTGATATTTGCAGAAATCCTAAAATACTTTCTGCTCTTGTTTTTAGTTTGCTCTTTAATTTAGGGCAGTCGGTTCATCTCCTTTATAGTGTTTACTGATCAGTCCACTTACAGGTTAACTGAATTTTTTTTTTCAGTTGTGTAAAAAAGCATCTGCAGCAGTTCCACTAATCAGACTTTATAATTCCTTGTAAGTTTACAAAGTTTATTATGAGAGCTCTCTTAATGCAAGCTTATGCCAGAATTTGTTTCTGCTTTCCCTCTTCTCAACATCATGTACTGTAACTATTACATCCCCAGTACTTGGATCTGTTATAGAAATGTACTTCATAGTTATTGCCTTCTTGGGTACTTGTAAGTGAAGATTTTTTTGTCAGATCTATTAGTTCATTGTGTCCCAGTAACATAAGTGACTTAGAGGTGTTTGGCAAGGCATTGAGGCTTATTACCAGTAATTGCTGCATCTCCATTTTTTATGTAGTCATTTTTTGGTAAGATCAAAAAATATGCTTCCATGTTCCATCCAACTTAGTGGTGTAGAGGGATGAAGCCTTGACTATGACCCAGATGACCTGAATTAAATTAGCTTCTCAAGTGCTGAAAGAACATGGTGGTGAATTGTGAATGAGCAGCTTGCCCATCCCATGTGGAGGGACTGGGATGATGAGATTGCTGGGGCACATCTCCACAGTTGAACCAGTGGTGGAGACCAAGGTCTCGTAGTTGCAGTCTGAAAGGGATTGGGCTTGAGTTGAGTCTCATGTGAAAACAATGACAATTACACCACCAGTAAATACTCAAATAGGAGAAAAGTGCCAAAACTAACACCAGTAATAAAAAAAATGCAGGCATTTAGGAAGGACTACCAGGGAGACCGGAAACCAGGAACCGACGTTTAATGTCCAAATTAATAAAACACACCCAAAAACATAAACATGTAATGAATCAGTGTGTTTTTGTCAGCACAAGACTTCATCAGATGTAAAAAAAAAAAAAAAAAAAAAAAGCTTGAGAACAAAATAAATAAACTTGACTGAACATTTAAAATGCTTATCTATGAAAAATAAACACAATAAACAAATTATACCACCAGCCCATTTCCCACTCCCATGGATGTTACAGTAATAGACAGTGATAATCGGCAGACACTTTGCTAATTTTTGGGTTGCTGAACAGTAACTTAGTGCAAAAATGTTGGCATTTGGGTTTAGGTATCTGTCCCTTTCTCCCTTTGTTGTGAGACCTAGGAGTTGGCATAGGTCCTTACATGGTGGGATGCAGGGAGCTTTTCTCCTTTAATTTTTTTTGCCCATTTAGGATTTTATGCATTTGATCAAGTGTGGTTGGTTTTTTTTTTTTTTTTTTTTTTGGTATTTGGGAATAGTGCATTTCAAATGTTACCTATGTGCTATTTTCTGCTATACCAGAGAAAATTGAAGGAACAAACTGTATTGATTTTAGGTAAAATACAAGTAAGCAAATTGGACTGGTATTCCACAACATGGTTTGTTAAAAGAAAGGGCACATCATGTGTATGCTCCAAACCTGACCATGAGAAAGCAGCTGAGAACCTTATTAGTAAAGATGCAATCATACCAGCAGAAAGGGTTGGCCCTAACAAAACTGTGGCAGAAGGTCAAAGTATTAAAAATTGGAGACAGTGGCACATTAATGAAAAATGATTATTCACTGTACATGAAACAGAAGAGAAATAAATTTATCTCAACAAACATGGAATGTACAGAGACGGGTGTGAAATTCAAGCTGATGTATCCAGCTGTCTTCAGAATATTTGTTGCTGTAGATTCAGTTATTTTTTGATGCAGGGCAGGCTAAGAAGGACTTTCAAAAGTTTGCCCAACAAACAGAGAGCCATCAAACAGAAGGGGACTCTTTCTCTCAATATTTTAATAATAAAGCTCATAGAGACACTGCCAGTGAAACCTTTTTTGATGTTCCAAAGGAAAATGTGTGAGAGATGGAAGAAAAGCACAGGAGATGACTAGAAGCATTTGGGAGCACCTTGGACTTGAACTGGAGTTGGAAGACTGTAATGAACAGGAAGAAGACCAGTTTCACTGAAATTAGTGAATAAATGTGAGACAGCAAAACATCAGTCACATTTGTGAAGCATGGCTCTACAACAAAAACGTGTCTGAGAAAGATGAGATTTTTGCTGACTTTGTTAAACTTGTGGAGGGACGTTTTATGATATAAATTGAATGTAATATAGTTAAACATTTTCAGTGATTGTTCTAGATGATGATACTAAAGTAAATGAGTACATTTTATTTCTTTTGTAGTTACAAGAAATGTCGGCAGCACAATATAAAAAGAGAAGAAAAGCTGGACAAAATCACATTTAAGTTAATATGCTATATTTTCTTGCTGTTGGGGTTCTGGTTAAGGTATAAATGTGCAATGATTATAATATATGTAGAGTTGAGATGTTTTCTCATACTTTTGCATATGTGACTGTCTAGATTAATAACCTTGGCTAAGTCTGATAACATTTTTGTGTGGGCTTGTGGGATTTAAAAATAAGAGAACACAGTGAATGTAATGAAACATTTTCCATTACCAAATAAATGACCAGTTTGAGTTGAGAGCAGCTGTACATTATGTTCTTATGTTTCCATGGAGATGAAATGTATTGCTTGTACCTGTAGTCAACTTGAGAGTTTGAGGCATTGTTTTCTGAGGGAATCCTAAAATTAAAAGGTGCAAGGGCAAACAGTTTCATAAAAAAATAAAGTTTGAAATTATTGAAAGTGAATAAGAGATAAATGCATTCCTGGTACCTACATACTTAATTGCATTTACTAGAACAGTGTATAATTTAGTTTAACGATAGCCATTGCCTTTTTTCTTAAGGCTAACAATTAATCGTTTCTGAAAGCATACACATTTTTCACATTTGGGAGAGGAATAAAGATAAGGGCAAACAGCAGTTCATGCAGGTAGGACAAAGGCTGTAACGTGTCTTTGCAGGTATAACCTTAGTTTTAGGTTATGTAATGCCTGTGGGTACAGTTGTTGATTTGTGACAATTGTTCCTGTCGGGAGGGTTTAACTTCATCATTTTAAGAGGTCCATAGTTCTGTGTTTTTAAGTTAACAAGTTTTTTTTTTTTATTTCTTTTTTGAGAATTTTTATCAAAACAGAATGTCATGTAAAATGGAGATAAGAAACAACAATGTAAAAGATCAACCTGCTAAATATTATTAGCATGTGCATGTAATAAAAAGCTGGAAATAGACATTTAAAAAAGCTCTTGTATACAGTAGGTGGGAATAATAACCTTGTATCATAATAGCTACGCTCTTCATATTATTTTGAATCATGACAATAAGAGTGTAAACAAACCAAACGAAAACCAAAAGAAACGGACTTGCTCGACGAAAGTATGATGGCACAAAACCCACAAATATGAGTATCCACCTGAATAATACTCAGCAAGGGTTTAATAAAACAAATCCACAGTGTAAAAAAGACAGTATGAGTTAAGCGCTTTCGTTTGGCTCCTGCCAAGTGTTTCTATAAACACTTTATAGAAATTTAAGTTTGATGTTTTATCACAATTTCACAAAGATTTGTGATAACCATACAAGTAATTGTTTAGCATAGATTTCAGCGTTTTGCTTACGGAGACGGTACTTGTATTGTTTGTTACAGTATTATAGTATTATTTTTATGTATTGGTTCTACATTGCTAAAAGCTTTCAAGACATGCTATTTCTTTAATTTTTTGAATGAACTCAACTGCTTACATCACTGACTTAATCTATTTAAACAACAGGAAGTGATGTATAACTGTTTTTGAAAAAGTTTGGCAGGAGCCAAATGAAAGCGCTTAACTCATACTGTCTTTTTTACGCTTTGTGGATTTGTTTTATTAAACCCTTGCTGAGTATTATTCAGGTGGATACTCGTTTTTTGTGGGTTTTGTGCCATCATACTTTCGTCGAGCAAGTCCGTTTCTTTTGGTTTTAGTTTATTTTGAATCATGAATGGCCTTGCAGTTAGACAAAAGGTAAGAGTATTGAAATATATTAAGAAATGCAGAGTGCACATAGTAATGCTACATGAGACAGATTTGGAAAGAAACAAGCATGTGAATTTGATAAAAGATTTCAGGATAGATATTCAGCAGAATAATTAGGACAATGGAAACTTGGAGTACTTGTTCTAATTGCTAGAAGGGTTCAAATAGTGATAGAAGAGGGAAAACCAGATAATGGTAGAATTGTGGCAATAAGTGCTGCTGGCAAGGGAGGAGGATTATGCTGATATGTATTTGTATTCTACCTAAAACTACTACTATGGGCCTTAAGAAATTTTTGGGAGAAATAATCAGCTTTCAGCATAGAATATTACATGGTAGGGACTAGAACTTGATTTGCAACAGTGAGGATGTATTTGGGGGACCTAGAAGGGAAAATATAACAGAGGATAGATTTCTGAAGAAATTTATGAAAGTATTTGGTATGGAAAACATGCATTCAGTAGTAATAACTATGAGAGAATTTGTATATTATTCCCCAAGGTACAATAACTGGGCTAGAATTGAGAGATATTTCACAGGGACATTTGCATTAAATTGAAAGTTTTGCCATATGTCCAATAACTATTTCAGATAACGTACCAATAACAACTAAGACTTTCTTCAGACTTTATAGCTAGTGAGTGAGATAAAATGAAATTGGTGCTTAAAAATAGGGTAGATATAAAATAAAAAGACATGGTTAAGAAGTAACAAGAATTATCTAGAGGGGCTAACAAAAATTAAAGTATTGCAGAATAATGGAATCTCGCAGAACAAGAAGAGGTGCAACTACCAAAGTGCTAAAGAGAAAGTAAGGGAGTATCTGGATGATGTGCATGAGTTTAGAAATATTGTTAAGCAACCATTTTTTGATAACTCCAGAGCACAAAAACTTGTAGCACAACTTAGGCAACCAAAAGTAGAAAGGATTGTTGCCAAATTATAGAATCTATAACAAGAAAAATAACCAGAGATCCTGTAGAGGTACTAGAGATATTTCAGAAGTTTATGTAAAGCAGAGAATTGTGCAAATCAAGAGTACAAATGGAAATATTTATGGAAGGCTTAAGTGTGCCAAAGTTAGGGGCAGGTGAGGCTCAGCAGTTGACAGCTACGATAGGTGGAAGTGAGATAAAAATGGTGGCATATAATCAGTCTGCAAGAAAGTCTGAAAAATAGATGGTAATCCTGTGAAAGTCTGAAGCTATGAGAGAAGGAAATGAGATGGGAAACACCAGTATACTGGAAGAAAGCTGTGGTGGCTCTAATACCTAAAGACGGCTAAGGCCCATCAGATTCAGCTTCATAAAGGCCTGTTTCAGTTTTAAGCCATTATTATAAAGTGTTTCTCTGGGATTCAATAAAGCTTACACTAAATGTACACTTCTGAGCAAACAGACAAGACAGACATAACTCAAACTGTCTTCCTCATAATTTTAGTTTTCCTAGTAATATTCTTGTAGCTTTAAATATTGACAGGGATTCATAAAGTTTACCATAAAGTGTAGACTACATGTAGACTTAGTGAATAGAAAGCACAAAAAATGTGAATAAGAAAGGTCTTAAATACATATCTTGTACACTTAGTGTAGGCTTTATTGAATCTGGCTCTTTGTTTGTAACAGATAAATAATGGCAAAGGTATTACCAGAACTGATGCATATTGATCATTGTGTTTTTTTTGGAAGGGAGGTAAACATATGACAGCATTACTAGATCAATGATGATCCAGAGGGAAACAGAACGTAAGAAAATATTGCTGTTGTTGGTGGGTCTTGATGTTGAGAAGGCATTCCACAGAGTAAGCTATGATTTTGAGTAGGCCAATGGAAGCTTTAGTTTTACCTGTTAGTAGTAAGGTTAATTAGGTGGATATATGAGGGATTGAAGGCAAAAATTCAAGTGGGAGGGTTCCTGTCTGACAAGTTTTTTTTTTTATGAACAGAGGAACCAAGCAGGGATGTCCTCTTTTCCTTTTAATATTTACATTATATTTAGAGACATTGGCAAAGAAAATAAGAGACTCAAATTCAAGGATATAATTGTTATGGTAATCAAGAGAAATTGGCTTTTTTTGCAGATATTTTGTGCCCGATAAAACCAAAAAAGGACATCTTGGTGTTGTGGAACACTTTGAGACAGTTTAAATTCTTTCCAGTATATAAACTTAATGAAGATAAAAGCTATAACTGTAAACTATGTACACACACAAGAATTGGTTCTGCGATACGCATTTATGGGAACATGATATAAAATTAAATGTTTAAGAGTATGAATTAAAAAGAACTGTGTTATGGCAGCTAAGGATGTGTGGGATGAGAGTAAACAAAAGATAATACAAAAAACAAGAGAACTAGCTCTTGTTTATGGATAATGATAGCAAGGTACAAGCAGTGAAAATGTTTTTAGACCCTTTAGCTTTATATACAAGTCAGGCATATTTTTAAGTCATCCAACAGGATTCCAAAAAAGTACAGAGCAACTGGTTTATTAAAACAAGGGGTTAGCGCTTTCACGGGGTTACTGCTTCTTCAAACCAAATACCGTAACCCCACAAAAGTGCTAACCCCTTGTTTTAATAAACCAGTTACTCTGTGCTTTTTTGATATCCTTGTTTGCTTGGACCGTGTTGGTTGACTCACTTATATTTTTTGACTTCATTGTTTTTGTTTGTGAGTCTCCTTTATCAGTTTGGATAGCTTGCTTTTTCTTTACTATATTTTTGTCAACCAGAGGTGAAGTTCTGGACAGTAACTGTTAAATTCCTTCAGGTCTTTAACAATTATTTATCTGGGAGGGGGGAGAAGGCAAGAGTGAAGTGGGACAGGATAAGTTTATCCTTTCAATAGAGCATGGAGGTTTAAGATTACCTGATTTAAAGGGATATTTTAGAGCTGCACAATTAATGCTCATATACATAAAGCAGAAAGCTGCAATTGAGAGTGGAAAGGCGTGATGATAGGAAGGGGGAAATTCAAGGCACAAGTCAAGAGTAGGATTGTGGATGCAGTTCCTTGAGGAGAATATCAAAAGCCATGCAGAATAGTATATTCATAATGTAGCAGAAAATATTGGAAGAACTCGAGAAAGGAGATTTCGCTGATAAGGATGACTGCAATATGGGGTAAAGAGAATAGGGAAGAGTGGGCTGCAGTTTACTGGAAAACTGGCAAAGGAACCAAGGTATTGGGAGCAAATAACTAGAAAGGGAAAGGTGATAATGGAAGGAGGCCAAGAAAACGTTTTGAATGCAGGTTAGAAACTGCCCTCAGTGTCAGGGACTGATGTCATAGTATAGGCAAAGAGAAAGGGTAGGGGAATCCTAAGTGAAACACCTGCTCTGGTAGTGTTTCTAGTTGAATATAAAACAGAAGCTGCTGTTAAAAAGGGGTAATTAGTAGGGCATATAGAATATTGCCCAATAACTTATAGGAACCAGACAGAGGAGTTAAGAAAAGATTGGGAATAGAAGTTAGATAAGCAGTTCACAAGGAAACAGTGGGATGACATATGTATGGCTCCGAAATATGCAACAAAGTCTAGAAGATTTAGGATTTTTGCCTTGAAGTGTTTACATAGGTATTTTATACCCAAAGAATTTTTGCTCAAGTAGATGCCAAATGTTGTAGGGGTGTAATTGGGAAGAAAGAAGTAACTAGGAACATGTTTTGAAATTCCCTACCAAGTACTTGCCAGAAATATTGGGTGAGCAAATGGGTGTAACTAGGTAAACCATTTTTTAAGCTGGGATACATGAGCTGCATTGCCAAGACATAGTAAGGCCTTGTTAAGTTTAATTCTGGTGACTGCCAAAAATGCAATTACTACAAAATAGAAATCATAGGTTGGTACTAGACTATCGGCCCTAGGGCCTATACAAGCCTCGCCGTAACAATTCTCTGGGTATTTCTTCCCACGGTATTTACTTCCCCGGACCCCTGTCTAGCAGGGAGACTGACGTGATCCCTGGGGTGAATTTCCTATCTCCCATCCAGTCATCAAGGTTCCTTTTGAAGAGGACCAAAGAGAGGCTCTGTTTGACAGGTATGGGCAGTCAATTCCAGAGCCTGGGGAGTCTCTGGGTCAGGAACCTATCATTCCAGCATGTTTTGTTCATTTGATGACAAGGTTTAGATCCCTGGAGTGTGCCTGTCTGAGGGATTGGGATTTCTTTAAGTGTAGCATGTCCAACAGCTCTGGGTTTGACATGGCCTTGTATGTTAAGCAGAGATCGCCTCTGTGTAGACTATATGCAACAGAGTATATGTGGAGTTTTGTTAGACGATCAGCATAGGGGATCTGCTTTACACATGTGATTCTTTTAGTGAGGTATTTCTGTGGCCTTTCCAGTTTTTGCAGATGTTTTGAGAAGTACATACCAAACGGGAAGTTGTATTCTATAATGGGTCTACTGAGGGATGAATAGAGTGGGACAATGACCTCCTTTTTTTCTGGATGAAAAACCCTCAGTCTAAAATAACTGTCTTTGAGCTGTTGAATATTGCAACAGATAAAAGAACTGGAAGTTGTGTCTTTAGAAAAGATAACCAAAACAATGGAAAACATTCAAGTCAAGTAGTAAAGTAACCAAAAGAAACATACAAGCTTGGTAGCCCGAGTCTAACTTTTTGATTAAAACAATACATTTTTACAAATAAAGTTGTGCTTTCATCTAATGAACTTACAACAGAAATTTCTGTGGTTACAGACTTGTTTGTAGGTCGTTTGCTGATAAGTCTCTATCTGATTATGTAAGTGGGTATGTGGTTGCTGATTATGTCAGGTAGTGTTGCACTCACATTAATATTATTGGATTTTATTGTGAGGATTCAGTCTAGTGTTTCCCTACTTTAGTTTTTATTTTAGTGGCTATTGCTTATTAGCTAAGAGAAACCAAATAGATTTAGATCTGGTGAATTAAGGCTGGTTTGTTTCCAGTCATTGTTTATATCGCATAAGATTTGTGTTTATTTATGTTACTGTGCAACCAGTAGAGGATTTCTTCTAATGTGGCGCAGTTGTTTCTGGAGGGGTGGGGATGGGGGGATATAAAGGCTTTATTAGGCAGATGGTTTTGCTGTTGAGTTTTATATGTATGGCCATTATGAAATTATGGGACTTAGAGTATATAGGGTTAGTTCTAAAGTGTTTTTGAAAGTAATGGCTGTTCTTCCTCCTTGTTTTCCTAATCCGTGTAATCTAAAAATCTCGAGGCCAGAACTGCAGTGGCAGACATTATAGCAATAACCCACGCCTGAGTGTGGGTAATGCTGGATTTACCCACGGTTGGTGTGGTTTGGTCACGAGGGCGAAGCCCGAGTGGCCAAACAAAGCCAACCGTGGGTAAATCCAGCATTACACACACCCAGAAGTGGGTTATTGCTGTTATACAATGACATTATTTAAGAAAAAAAATAATTACTTTTCTTAAATAATGGCATTGTATAATGCCTCCTTGCTGCCCTTCCACAGCTGTCTGGTATTCTGCGGCAGTTCTGATGTACTGCGCATGCATGCCTCACGCAGTACATTAGAGCTGTGGGCAAAAGCAATGGAGAAAGCAAGATCTCCGTTGCTTTTTACAAACTGTTTCGCTATGTTAAATGGGTTTAACATAGCGAGACAGGTTTAAAAAAAGCAATGGAGAATCTCCGTTGCTTATTTTAAAGCTGTCTCGCTAGATTAAACCCGTTTAACAAAGCGAGACAGTTTTGAAAAAAGCAACGAAGAAAGCAAGATCTCTGTTGCTTTTTACAAACTGTTTCGCTATGTTAAACGGGTTTAACATAGCGAGACAGCTTTAAAAAAAAGCAACTGAGAATCTCCATTGCTTTTTTTAAAGTTGTCTCACTGTGTTAAACCCGTTTAACATAGCGAGACAGTGTTGCTGTAAGAGTTATAGTAGTGGAAAAAGTCTGGGCGACCAGACCTTTTTCCATTACTACAACTCGGATTTACAACGTGCACGCTGACCAATCAGCGTGCACGTTTTTGAATATTGATGAGGGGGTTCATTGTATAATTCTGGTTTTAGCCACTTTTCTCTTGCAGCAGCTATCAAAGGGTAATAGAACAGTAAAGATGCATGGAGGTCTTGGGTTTTGTTACAGATACTTTGAAAGCTTATGCCGAGTAGTAGGAGGTTATGTCATGTTGTGAGATTTTGGGAGAGGGAGGTGTAGGTGTTGGAGTGATGGTGGTTTTCAGACTGGTGGAGATTCCTGGATTTGGGCAAACGTCACAACTTGTATTTATTAGTTGTGAGGCAGGGTTGTGAGAATAGGATGTAGATGGTAAGTAAGTGGTATGGGGTGGAGTAGGATTTTGAAGTTTGTGCAAATCCACAGGGGGGATTTGCACCTCCAAAACTCTCGGTAATATGTAGATTAATGCAGGTAAAGAAGAAACACTGTACAGACTTTGAAGTTTACAGAAAGAAATGCTGGGTTTAGAATTGCTGTGGGTATATGTGGGGTGTTGTTTATTATGTATTTATTTATTTTTTTGAGAAAAAATAAATGTGATGGAATATATTTATTTAAAAGAAAATGTGGGATGAAATAAGTGCAGAGAAACTTTGCTCCAGTATGCAGGACGCGTGCACCTCCATTTGCTGTGCATAACTGAATTTATGTTTACCATATCATCCAACTTGTGTCTCTTCTGACTCCAGCATCAACCCTCTATCTTCACCACAGTCCTAATGTGCAAGTACATATGTTGGAGCTTGCCTTTGGGAATGCAGGAAGCTATCATCATCTGTGGCTGGAGTTACCAATTTTTTTCCCCTTTGCTTAGTCAGACCTGAGTCAGGCCCTGCATGCAATGTGTGTTAATAACTTTAGCATGTGTGTAGTACGTGCCTTCTCCCACTGTACTGATTTAAGCACTCTCTTACCTCTTTCTCAGACAGAAATTGCAGTGACTACCTTGGTCCCTGTTTTGATTTATGGAAACTGTTGACTTTATGTTCACCACACACATGTGCAACTGCAAACCACCATTGACACAGTAACACTGTTTGTAGCTAGGGATTTATTTAAAACTTAAATTAAAATGAAATAATCTCTAACTGTTCATCAAAATCGATGTACACCTGCTAGCATATGCTGTATCGACCTTATGTAATTGCATGCAAAATTGTGTGCAGTATTGATGTATCGATTGCCCATTGATTTGTGTGTTTTTCTACTATTTGGAACTGCTAAAAATGGTTAGTGTGATATTGCAGTTGTTAAACTTTAATTCTATTAATTGTTTTAAAATGATAATTTATGTATTTCATTATCCTTAACTAGTTATTTTTGTGTGGATCTTTTTGTTCCAGATCACTGCTGAAAAGGGATTTCTGTCTGGTCGACTTCACCTGTAAACAAATGCAAATACATACCATTTTATGCAAGTCTGAACTCTGATTTAGGCAGACTTTAATTTGCCTGTAAGCAGCAGGGTTTATTATGTTGTACCCTCCAAAGAGGCTAATGTCCTCAGAAGTATCACTTCTAATTGACCCTCCAGTGTCTAAACAGACCCAGGGATCAGATCTTTGTTAATGACATACCTTGTATCTGGAACACATTTCTCAAATACCAGCCTGCAACCTCTCTCAGAAATGCCTGTACACATCCACTTCCCATTCATTGTTGCAGGCACTGCAAACAACCATTGACACAACAACATAATTTACACCTAGGCATTCATTTATTTAAATTTTTTTTACTGGGAAAATTCGACTGGTAAACAAGTCCCTTTCAGTTTAGGCTTGGTGAGAAAAGCTCCACAAGAAATAACATATTGTATACATACACAGCATACAGAATACTGTGGTAACACTTAACAGCATTGCATACAAAGTGCCGCAAGATGTATTTACTCAAGTAACAATAGCAGCATTGTAAGCAAAGTGAGGATAGTAAAGCCAATAATTATGACACAAGCTTTTACAGTTTTTAGTAACATAATCAGTAATTGGCACAGTATATTAGATCGTGTGTGTGTGTGTGTGTGTGTGTGTATATATATATATATTTGTATACATTTTATTTTATAAGAGTGGAAGACAAAACAATAAGAGAAAAAGTCACTGACCTGTATGTGTATATAGAAGAGGCAGTTTATGAATAATTTAGCCTAGGGAATAGCAGGGGCATAGCCATGAGTCAAAATAGAACCATTTTAATTTATCTTTTGAAGATGTGTGTGGTATTGAGGATTTTTATTGGAGGGAGAATTGAGTTCCTGGATTTTGAGATGCAGGAGTAAAGTGCATTTCCTGCTTTGTCATCAAGTTTGTGAATTGAGAGATGTTTGTCAGTACAGCGGAGAGTTCGATTGGTGGAGTGGGGTTGTAGTATACTGCTTAGGTCAGGGCATTTTTCAAGGTGAAAGACTAATCTGTGAGCAAATTGAGAGTAGAATAATGTAGCTCAAGCCAGTTTATGTGCACGAGGGCAATACAGCGATGTGTATGGAGTGTGGCTTTTTGGAAATAAATTATGCTATTTTATTACAGCATTAAAGATTGATTTAGTTTAGTTGTTGGGGTGGACTGGAGGTTGCTAAAAATGGTATAGGTATACAGAAGTGTAGACAGCAGTTAGATGGATGCTAGTGTTATCCCACTGCTTTCAGTCAGATATTATTTGCCTCTATATAGCAGACCTAACGTGTGATGTTTTTTTTTTATATTGTCTGTAGGATGGGGAGATTGAATGTAGTGGTGTCTGCCTCTAGTTAGTTTAGATTTGGAGTCTACCTCAATATTTATATTACTTGCTGAGGTGATTGAAAGTTTAGCTTTGCATTTGGTATGAGATCTGGGAATGAAAAGAAAAAGTTTTGCTTCTTTTGGGTTTAGTATCCAGTTTGATTTTGTTAGCCGTTTTCTCTGGAGAAAAAGTCTGTGTAAGTTGTTGGAGAAAAATGGGATTTTGTGCAGAGCAGGTAAAGGCTGCACTTAAAAGGTTTATTAAAATTATTATTATTTTTAACTATTCAAAGAAATTGAAGTGTGCCTTCTAGCATATGCTGTGCTGACTGTATGTATTATTCTGTATTGATCTACATGTGTGTGTTTTTATACATCTTGGATCTGACAAGAAAAGTTTCACAAGCTTCAGCGGGGCTCCCAGTTAAAATTAAAATCAGCAATGTATTGTTGCAGACACACAAGCTAAGGATGGTGTTAGGACTAAAATTAATTGGTCATGCAGACTTTTAATTTTATATATTTGTTAAATGGATAATCCCACTGGGTACACATGTCCATGTTCAGGAGTGACCCAGCAGCCCAGTCTTAAGAGTTGCACAGTGGGCAAGTGGAGGTGGAAGGGATCAAACCCGGTACTTTTTGATTACAGGAAACCACTCAATAACATTTCAGAGCCTTAACCTTCAGCCTTTTCCACAAGTTGTCAATGAAGTACTTTGGGATCCTCTTAACATTTGCTCCTTCCTAAGTCAGCACATTCACTAGCCAAATTCATGATTGTATATACTGGCAGTATTCCATTGATGTGACTCGTAACCATCCCGTCGTATTCCTGATAATGTGGTAGATAAGCCTGTTTCAGTCTATCCAGTTTCTTAGACACTTAAGTTTAGTTTATTCTGATGCACTGTATTTTGTCTGTGGCATTTATCCCTGCAAGGTTTGTGTTTCTTTTTGTGGGAGGCTTGCTTATGGTGGCGAAATACATTTGCAGTACATGCCAGTGATACTGTGATGTTAAGTGATCGGGGCTTCGTTTTATTTCTAAAGTGGCAGTCAGTAAATTAGTGATCAGTAACTCTGTTTACTTGATCTCATTGGAGTAGTACTAGATGTACTTTTTTTTTTTTTTCTTTGATTTGCTTTCACAGACTTGCAGCCATTGTCTAAATGCTTATAGCCAGAGGAGGGGAGCAACAGTGTTTATGGAATTTGGGCTTAGCATTCCCAAAACGGTGATGGTATCCCTCATGGGGCATACTTGTGGGAGCACACAGATGTCAGGGCACAGATGTACGCTGTCTCTGCAGTGATGCTGGTATCTCCATCAGCCAGTTGGAGCTGGGTTAGAGCAGAAGTTTAAAAAAAAAAAAAAAAAACCTCATGGCTGCCTGTATGATGGTCACATCAGATATTGCTCTCATCCCATTCATGAGGAGCAAAAAGTAGAAGTGGCTCAAGGGTCAGCAGGCATGTGGGCAAGAAAAAGTATGTAGAAAAAAATGTCTGAATTGCAGCAAATTAGAACAGTTTGGGGTAATTTTTGAATGGATAATTGATTTTTCTGCTCTAGTGGTAGTTTTTTTTACCATCAGTTAAAAATGACTCCATTTAGCCATTAGCCATTCAGTTAGCCTCATTAAGGGCTAGTTTTTAAAAGTGGTGTATGATTTATTGTTTACATTTTTTCCCAAAAACTATCATTTGGCATTCGACACTAGTGTGTTTTCATTAGTCACCATCTAGTTATTCAGCAGAACTGATGTCCGTTGTCCCATTTACACATGACAAATAGGAGTCTATAACAGTACCTGTACCGACTACCTTTATGGATGAAAAGGGCTTGTATACGTTGAGATGGGCTGCAGCAGCAGAACAGGTATTGACATGTTAAATCCATTGTTACGCATGTGTGTACATACATCAGACTCGAAAGGTGTGTTTAGTACCTTTCCAGGAGCTGCTTTAAGTCGAGTAAGTCCTCAAACTCTTTTACTGGAACTGACAAATGACTTCTGCACAGCTTAACCTCTCCCTATGATGTTCATCCCTCTGGCATGGACAGGATCTTCTTGTATCCTAACATCTTGAGAAAGCAGTTTTGGTGTTGGATTCCTTGAAAAGAGGCCTTAAGTGTAGTTTTCTTTTGTCAGAACTGGTTTCTAGTTCTTTTTAAGAAGAGATTTTGGACATTGTCTTCTTGACAGACATGTTGCAGAGTGAAATTGTGGGCTTGTGTGTTCTGTATGTATGTATTTATGTATAATTTGTGTGTGTGTGTATATGTAGGAGGACAAGCCCCCTGTACCTCACTTATGGGGACTGCTCCCACACATGCATTGCTACTTAAATATACCAACACTGTGATTACACAATAGTGAGAAAAGGACAAATTACCCAAGCCTATTATTATGGTCTAGCGCCAGCACTGTAAATCAGCTGATCTATCAACCAAACAGGATGAACAGAAAAGCTGTTAAAATGAATGCTTGGCATATATAGAGGAACTTGTACATATTTATAAATATATATGAATCTCTTTTATTCTGTGTATGTATGTTTGTATTTAAGTCTATATCTGTATGTGTATATGTATCTAAATGTGTGTATATGTATATATATATATATATATATATATATATATATATATATATAATTTAAATAGGTACACACATAGCCATGAATGTACATATTAATATGTATAATATATAATGCATATATATGTTTAAATATGGCATTTTGTATAAACACATATATATATATATATATATATATATATATATATATACACACACACACATATGTATATATATATATACATATGTACATATATATATATATACATATATATATATATATATATATATATATATATATATATATATATATATACACACACTATATTTTTAAATCTATATATATATTTGTGTGTGTGTGTGTGTACATATAGTTATGGTTCAGTTCACTTCTTTTGATGGGAACATTGAATGTGTTGTAAGCTGTTTACAATGGAATGGGAAGTTGCAGTACATAAGGGGGTAAGAATTTGCCCTTTTCCCACCATTGTGTGATTTCTGGTTTGGAATATAAAAGTAGTAGGAGGTGCAGGATGCCCCAACACCCCCCCCCCTGCAAAATACTTTTTTTTTGTTGTTTTTTTCAGGTGGTGTATGCCTCGCCGATTTTTCTTTGACCTTTTTAGGTTCAAAGAAGTGCATTTCAATGATCAGGAATATACTCATATAGGTTCATAGTTGTGTACTAGGCTAATGGCCCTGGAGACTTTACAAGCCTAGCCCATAGGATTACCCTGGCATTGTGCCACCCAACCTAAATTACTAGTGCCTCTGTCTAGTAGAGCCACTGGAGTGATCCCCAAGGTGAATTTTCTATTTCCCATCCACTCATCAAGATTTCTCTTGAATAGGGCCAGTGAGGTGCTCTGTTTGACATGTATGGGAAGTCTGTTCCATAGCATGGACAGTCTCTGGGTTATGAACCTGGCCCTCAAGCTTGTTCTGTTGATTGTGGTAATGACGTTGAGGTCTCTGGAGTGTGTGGTGTGGAGGGATAGGGATTTCTTTAGATGTAGCATTTCTAACAGAGCTGGGTCAGATGTGGCTTTGTAAGTCAAGCAGAGATCGCCTCTAAGTAGGCGATATCAGACAGAGAAGAGTTTTTCGAGTCTGTCCATATAGGACAAGTGTTTACGGCCCAGGATCCTCTTTGTGAGGTACTTTTGTGGCCTTTTAAGTTGTTGTAGGTCTAATGAGGTACATGCCAAATGGGTGGGATGTTGTACTCGATGATTGGCCTAATGAGGGAAGAGTAGAGGGAGACAGTGACCTCTTTCTTCCTAGATGCAAAACCCTTAGTAATGAAATGTGCCACATAGAAGGACTTTCTGACCACAGTAGCAATGTGGTGGTCAAAAGAGAGGTTGCTGTCAACCTGTGTTCCCAGAACTCTTATAATGCCTTCTCTATTCAGTGGGCTACCATCAGAGTGGTAATTCAAGGAAACTAGGTTTTCCCAAAGGGGATGAAGGCACCTTTTTTGGCATTGAGCTTAAGGCCATGGTTCTGACACCAGTCATTGGTCTCATTGAGGCCTTTCTGTAGGATTTCAGCATCACTTGGGGAGTTAATAATAGCTCCCAACTTGCAATCATCTGCAAACTTTGTCAGCCAGAGTCCCTTCATGTTGGCCTGGACTTCAGAGAAGTAGATATCAAACAGGAGAGGACCCAGGACTGAACCCTGTGGGACTCCACTCATGACTGGTTGGCAGTCTGACTTGGAGTCCGCTACTTTCACACTCTGGGTTTTATCTGTGAGCCAGTTTGCAACCCACCTAGTGATATAGGGGTTGATGCCTAGCTTAGTAAGTTTTTCTATGATTCCTGAGTGTGGAATGGTATCAAAAGCCTTGGCCAGATCAAGGTAGGCTGTATGAACCACCTTACCTTCATCCACAGCTCTGGTGACTGACTCAAAGAAGTCAACCAATTTGAGCAGGCATGATCTACCCTTCACAAAACCAAACTGTGTAGGATCCAGAGTTTGGAGATTCCCTATATCCTTGTTTATTAGGACCATGATGATGCGTTCCATAGCTTTGCATATCAGACTCGTCAGGCTAATGGGGCGATAGTTCCCAGGGTCTGTAGTCACTCCTCCTTTGTGGAGAGGGATGACTGTAGTAGTGCTCAGTTCGGTGGGGACAAAGCTGGAGGCGAGGCTGTGATTGAACAGGGCACACAGGTGAGGTGCCAGTTCACTCTGTAGTTCATGTAGAACACAGCCAGGGATACTGTCAGGTCCCATCGAAGCTGTATTCTTGGCCTTGGACAGTGCTGTTTTAACCTGTGCAGCAGTAATACTGGGTGCCTGGCAATCTACTGGTATTGTGGTTGGCCCTTTGGGGGGGGGGGGGTAAAGTTATCACTGAATCTGTTCGCCAGTATATTTGCTGTATCTGTTGGCTCGGTATAGGAGATACCATTGTGCAGTAGCTCAGAGCAAATCTGGGTATTGCCATGGAAATTGTTTAATTAACCATAGTAGGCCTTGTGGTTGTCTTTACTATCTGCTGCAATTCTGTTTTCATAGCTACCTTTAGAGGATTTGATGAGGGATCTCAACCTTTTGCTGAGGCTGATAAGGAAGTTTTTCTAGTCTTGGGACTTCACCTTATTCAGCATCAGTTTCCTCCTCCTGTTGTAGAGTTTGTTTATGACAGGGAACCACCAGATTGGCTTCCTTTTTTTTGAGGAGAGCATCTTAGTTCTTTTGCGTATGGCGAGATCCATGCATTTGTGTACATGTTCGTACAGTGCATTGGTGTATGATATGGCGGTCATGCAACTATTCCTCCCTTTGCATGGGTGCTGTGAAGTTAGCCACCTCTGTTTTTAGGAGCCCAAAGTTAGCTTTGGAGACGTTTTTCATGGTGGTTACCTTTGTTGGGGGGGTGGAAGGGATGTGGATTTCCAAGGTGATTAGCTTGTGATCGGATTTAAACAGGGAGGAGTTGACTATTGGTTGTAGAGCAACGGTCGCCCATGTTAGTAATGACCTGGTCAAGGATGTTGCTACCTCTAGTGGAGGTAAGAATGAGTTGGTCCAGGGCATTGGAATTAGTGACTTCCAGAAACTGTTGGTCCAGGGCATTGGAATTAATGAATTCCAGAAAGTGTTGGGCAAGTGTATTGGTACATGAGTAGTTTTCCCAGTTAATGGAGGGGTAGTTCAAGTTGCCCAGTATGAGAGTATTAGGTTGGACCCTAATATTCTCCAGGATGCTTAGAAATGTGGTGTGTGAATCTTGGGGCATGGTTTGGGACCTATAGCAGGTATGACCTGAATCGCTGTCTTACCCAATGTTAGCTGCACCTCAAGTATCTCAGATGCGTTATGTTGGGCTACCAGTCTGGTGGTGTGCACATACTTTATGAATATGGAAACACCACTGCCTTTGGAGCTTCGGTCCAAGTTCTGGGGACAAAAGGTGTGGAATGAGTTGTAGCCTGGTAGTGCAGGTGTGATTTCTGCTCCCTTGAACTGGGTCTGTGTTACAGCAAGAATGTTGATGTTCTCCATTTTAAGGAGTACCTCGAGCGAGTGCATTTTGAGATTTAGACTTCTAGCGTTGAGCAACATGACCCTCAAATTGCATTTGTTTCTAGCTGTTACGGTGGTAATTTGGTCTTTGGAACACCGCCTAAAAAAGGCACTATAGGGGTGGCCAGTATCCGGAACCCCAGGGGTGACAGATACAGGCCATCTCTGGCAAAGCACCGAGGTCTGTCAATCATGTCATCCCAGGCAGACAGATACTGGATCCCGTTAGAATGACGCCAGAACCTTTGCCAGTTGTTGAAATCAATCATATTCTGCTTGTACTCTGGTATTATTCTGGGTGATGGTAGGATGCTGCTCAGGGCTGTGGTCATACCCGCCTGGGCTACATAATCCGAGAGCTCCTCCATGTCTCTCTTCATGTAGTCCAGGGAGGTATGTCTCAGGTCATTCACACCCATATGTACAATGACAGAGTCATATTTGTACCTGTCATTGAGGGACCTGAGTGCGTGCGTTATGTGGTGGATCCTGGCGCCTGACAGGCAGTTGACTGTTACTTTCTCCTTATTCAGCCTAGTGAGTGGGTCGTCAGTGTACCTCACTATCGAGTCACCAATGACTAGTGTGCTGGGCATGCTGTTTTGCCTCGGGGGCTTTGGTTGAGTGGCACACTGTTTAGGAGAGTTATGTCTCTCGTGATTAGTGTTGTTCATAGGTTCATAGGTTGGTACTAGGCTATCAGCCCTAGGGCCTATACAAGCCTAGCCATAACAATTCCCTGGCTATTTCTTCCCACATTATTTACTTTCCTGGACCCCTGTCTAGCAGGGTGACTGACGTGATCCCTGGGGTGAATTTCCTTTCTCCCATCCAATCGTCAAGGTGCCTCTTGAAGAGGTCCAAAGAGGCACTCTGCTTGACATGTATGGGCAATCTATTCCAGAGTCTGGGGAGTCTCTGGGTCAGGAACCTATCCCTCCAGCATGTTTTGTTTATTGTGATGACAAGGTTTAGATCCTTGGAGCGTGTAGCTCTGAGGGATTGGGATTTCTTTAAGTGTAGCATGTCCAACAGCTCTGGGTTTGACATGGCCTTGTATGTTAAGCAGAGATCTCCTCTGAGTAGACGATATGCGACAAAGTATAGCTGGAGTTTTTTAAGGCGGTCAGTGTAGGGCATCTGCTTTAGGCCTGTGATTCTTTTAGTGAGGTATTTCTGAGGCCTTTCCAGTTGTTGCAGATGTCTTGAGAGGTACATACCAAATGGGGCGTTGTATTCTATAATGGGTCTAATGAGGGATGAGTACAGTCGGACAATAACCTCCTTTTTTCTGGATGAAAAGCCCTTCGTGATGAGGTGTGCCACATAGAAGGATTTCCTGACTGTTGTGGCGATGTGGTTATCGAAGGTGAGACCACTGTCCACCTGTGTCCCTAAGTCTCTTATCACACTTTCTGTGTTTAGTGTACTGCCACCTATATGGTAATTCATGGATACATGTTTTTTCCCAAAGGGGATAACAATACATTTCTTGGCATTGAGCTTGAGTCCATGGCTCTGGCACCAAGCATCTGTTTCTGTAAGGCCCTTTTGTAGAGTATCCACATCATTTGGGGATTCAATAATGGCTTCCAGTTTGCAGTCATCTGCAAACTTTGTTAGCCAGAGTCCCTTAGTGTTGACCTGTACTTAAGAGAAGTAGATGCCAAACAAGAGCGGCCCCAGGACTGAACCCTGAGGTACTCCACTTGTCACTTGTCTGGAGCTGGATTTGGAGTTGGTTACTTTTACAGTGTGGGTTCTATCAGTAAGCCATTTAGCAACCCATTGGGTGACATAGGGATTAATGCCCAACTTAGTAAGTTTATCTATGATTCCAGAGTGGGGGATGGTGTCAAAGGCCTTGGCAAGGTCTAGATAGGCTGTGTGGATCACCTTACCCTTATCTATGGCTCTGGAGGCTGATTCAAAGAAGTCAATCAGGTTCAGGAGACAAGATCGACCCTTCACAAACCCAAACTGGGTGAGGTCCAGTGTTTAAAGGTTGCCAATGTCTTTGTTTATAAGTTCCATGATAATACGCTCCATGGCCTTGCAGATAAGGCTTGTCAGACTGATGGGACGGTAGTTTCCGGGATCCAAGGTGGATCCCCCCTTGTGGATTGGGATAACTGTAGCTCTGCGCCACTCAGTCGGCACGAAACCTGAGGTGAGGCTATGATTAAACATGACACTTAGGTGAGGTGCCAGTTCATATTGTAGTTCATGTAGTACACAGCCCGGGATGTCATCTGGTCCCATGGATGCTGTATTCTTGGCTTTAGAGAGTGCGTTTTGTACCTGTGTGGCCGTTATTACTGGAATTTGGCAATCTTCCGGTATTGAGATGGGCCATTTAGGGGTGAGAGGGGGGTGAAGTTGGCACTGAATTGATCTGCCAGGATATTGGCAATATCCTTTGGATCAGTATATTTAATGCCATTCTGTTTTAGCTCAGAGCAGATCTGAGCATTGCCATTTAGATTCTTGACATAGTTATAGAATGCTTTGTGGTTGTCTTTGGAATCTTTGGCAATTTTATTTTCGTAACTAGCTTTGGAGGATTTTATGAGGCATCTCAGTTTCTTACTGAGGCTAGCAAGGGAGTTTTTTGCATCCTGGGATTTTCCTCTTTTCTGCAAAAGTTTCTTCCTTTTGTTGTAAAGTTTGTTTATGGCAGAGGACCACCAGATTGACTTCCTTTTTTTGGATGAGAGCATTTTGGTTCTATTTGGGATGGCACGATACATGCATGAGTGGATGTGCTCGTACAGTGCCTTAGTGTAGGATTCAGCAGTTGAACTTTCAGTTCCCGTCTGCATGGGTGTCATGAAGTTTGTCACTTCTGACAAACTTCACTTCTGACTTGTGGTGGTCAAGTGCGTTTCTGCCTTGGATGTCTCTGCTGTTTGATTAGATTTTTATTGAGACCCTCCACGATGGTGTGTGTGGTTTCTGTTTTTATGTGAGGGCAATGCTGTTGTGTGTTCTGGAGGGTTGTGTGTTTCATGTGGTGTGGTGCAAGTGTTGACTTCCTCTTGACCAGCTATTCCGGTCTTGACTGGAGAATGCGTGGCTTCCAATTTGGATATATAAGTGCATCTTTCAAAAGTCTGAGTGTTGGGGGCAGTAAGTGGAGAGGGTTGTCATTGTACATGAAGCATTTGCTGCATTGCCTCAGGATGCCCAAGTTCACCAGGTTAATAGAGGAAAGCACAGGAAACTGACATTTAGACATGCCTGGAGGAGTGGGCCTTAAGTACTGGAACTGTTTCCTTGTAGAATGTTTAGTGCTGGTAGCACTTTTGTGTACTGCAATAATTGCTACAAGATGTCTGGTAAAGTGCTAAACTAACAAGCTAGTAAAAGTGCAGGAGAGGAGAGAACTAGCAAATCTAAGGGAAAAATTGAAGAACAGACTTAGGCACTGCTCAGAAGCTTACGAACAGTCCTGGATACAGAAAATCTGCACCTGGACTACACTAGTTACAGGAAAGGTGGGGAACAAGCGCAAATGTGGGCTTTTAAAACCAGAAAGTTGAAAGAGATGGAAAAACTGCCCAAACGGACAATGAACTACAATTTCTGGGCCAGAAACCACTCCTCTTGTGGTAGTTAGGCTTCCTAGTGCTTACCACTCCCACTGATGAGCTAGAAGGCTTCCCTGCAACACAGAAAGCTTTGGAGGTTGGTTCAGAAGCTTACCAACAGTCCTGGATACAGCAAATCTGTATCTGGACTAGATTAGTTACAAGGAAAGGTGGGAAACGAGCGCAAATGCGGGCTTTTAAACCAGAAAGTTGAAATAGATGGAAAAAACTGCCCAAACGGCCAATAAGCTACAATTTCTTGGCCAGGAACCACTCCTCTTTTGATTGGCTACCTATTATTTACCACTCCCACTGGCTAGCTAGAAGGCTTCCCTCCAACACAGAAATGCTTGGGAGCTCAGAAGCTTAGACACAGTCCTGGATACAGCAAATCTGTACCTGGACTAGGCTAATTACAGGAAAGGCAAGAAACAAGCGCAAATGCAGTCTTTTAAACCAGAAAGTTGAAAGAGATAGAAAACTACCTAAACGGCCAATAAACTACCATTTCTGGGCCAGAAACCACTCCTCTTGTGGTAGATAGGCTACGTAGTGCTTACCACTCCCACTGATGAACTGGAGGGCTTCCCTCCCGTATGCGCACCCACATACATGCTTTAGGATATGGAGCTGTGGCATTTGATGGAGTATGCTTTTACTTGAATTGCAAACTATTGGACCCATATGGTTAAAAACTAATTTTTACAATTTACAATTGGCATTAAATAGCATATAGAGTAAAGTCCCTTAAGTGTTTCCCCCTTTTCATTCCCACACTCCCCTCACTTAAATATGGTAGCTCCTTGGTTATATAACCTTGAAGAAAATAGAAAACAAATTGTTAGAGGGGCCCAATCCAAATGCATCGGATTACTGCTGGCATACAAATAGTACACCAGCAGTGATTATCTGTAGGTAACATCAGTCACCATCTTCACAGCTGTCCAGATCAGCATCTTCCTCCGTATCCACGTACTTGTACTTTTCTAATATAGCACTTCAATATGTATGCTTAAACCATGTTCTGTGAAATGAGATTTCAAATAAAGGAACCATCAGTTAAATGTATTTTATACTAAATCTTTCTTATTTTGTGATTCAACGAAATTTAATCTCAAAAAAGGTTAAAGTAGGCAAGCAGTAGAATGAAATGCAAAAAAAAATACCTTGTACTGGAATAACTTTATGCTACTGTTAATTCTGCAGGTATTTAATATGTATCTTAATCCCACATTTAACAACAGTGAAACCAGACCCATCTGAATTACGTAACTATATGTAGCAAGTGGCCTCCATTGCAAGTAATTTAGTCTGTCCTTTTGTTGAAGCCTGCTGATGTGGGCATTGTATTTAGATCATTGGGCAGGGAGTTTCAAATTTGTCCCAGTACTGAAAATGTGTTGATTGTACACAGCATCAAGTGCTGCAGGATTTACAGATTCCGTACTGTGCACACAGCAAAATAAGCTTTCCTGGAAATGTTTCAAATTTTATCAGTGGTTGCAAAGACTGGTATTGGCCTTTAAGTGAGTATTTTATTTTCCTTATTTCATTTAATTCTGTTTGCTAAACTGGGGTAGAGTATTGAACCACATGGACCTTTTTCAGAGTGAACCCAGAAGTACTGCCTTGTTATGTGTCTTGGTAAGAGTGAGAGAGTAAACATTGGCTGAGGGAGTTGAACCCTGCCTGAACCAACTATATTTTCTCTCACCTCTATATATCTTCTTGCATAATACCAAGCTATTACTAATGGGTAACTTCAATAGTGTATATTCATTTGTTCTTCCTGCAATTACTACAGAACATTTTTTTTCTAAGCCTGTAATTTATTTTTCATTCTAGTCTGTCCATAATTTGTTTTTCCTGTAATGTATATCTTGTCTATTGTAATGTTTCACTAATTCTATTGTATTGTATTGCAAGTTGGAGTTTTCTCCTCTGGTCTCCACGAAAACAGGCCACTGGCTCAGCTGGACGAACCCGGTTAACAAATGACAAGTAAATAAATAAATACGAAGCAGCTAGTTAACAGCTTACAATACAGCCCTAATTCTCCCACACTGACTGCCAGATTGTTGATTAGAGTGCTTATCTGGAACGTGGCTGTTAAGATTTATTGGGATTTAGCTAGTTTCTGTTAGTTAACATGGCAGTGCTCATTTATAAAGGCATATTTGATAAAACTACGCCTTGGTCAGTCTGTCTTCTTCATAACTGTTGGGCAGTTGTGGCTGAAATGATTGGTGAATACATATTCTACAGTGGCAAAGATGACTCCTTTGGCATGTGGAACTTTGGCCTTCCTGATTAAGACTCTCTAAATTGTGTACTAAGTTGCTAGGGTGTATATTACGTTATCGAATCTAAATGTTTGAACATCATATGGTCAAACCCATATGATCAAACTTTTAAAAGTTTGAAAAGCTAAAAAAAAAAAAAAAAAAACCTACCTTACCGTTTTAAGAAGGGGGGCAAGCCCCCCGGCACCCCTCCACTCTTTAAAAATATCAACTCAGAAATTGCACTACAGTGCAGAAAAGGGAAATGTTCCCATTCCGCACTGTACGGAGATGTCTGTTGAAATGTTCAAACTATTAAAAGTTTGATCATATGGGTTCGACCTTATGACCTTCAAACTGCTAAAGATTTGATAACGTAATATACGCCCAAGTTGCTAGACGTGCACTGTTTTGTTTTTTGTATTTGATACAAAAAAAAAGTTTAATTACACCTTGGGACTTGTAAGCATTCACCATGTTGACTTTTACCTCTTCTTAGCCTTAGACACATGCATTATCTGCGAACGTTGCCCAGTCTTTCACGTGTATCCAAACAACGTACCTGTATTTACTGTGATCCCCAGTTGCTGGAGCTACTTGTATATCTGTGCCACAGTTTTTGCGAGGTTGTCATTGATTTTATTGAGCTTTTTTGAAAACCACTGAAACACGTGAGCAGTAGAATTATGATCTGAAGTATTAGAATGTAAATAATATAGTTGGTAATTGAAGAAAAAACAACACTTTTGTAGTGAACACAATTTGTACCAGTCTTTCCACGCCTTCTGCTCACACTGTGGTTATAATCCCTTTAAGATGGGTAGAGAATGGATCCAGCTTTTGACATCTGAAGAACTTGCAGGGTGCTTACTGTGTCTTTTATAAAATATTTAAATCTTGAATTGAATAGTCAGTTATGTCTTACAGGTAATGTTCCTGAAAGAACAGTTTTTTTAATTTTGTGGCATGTCAGAAAGAGACGGTCATCATTAACTCGAAAGAAAAATTATACAACACACAACCACATACTTGTCATTTAGACAGTATATGTGGTTGGTTATAGGTTGTAACACTGAACATTTTTGAATATGTCCTCTATCATTTGTTTCAGTATATTTATTCATCTGCTGTTTTAAATTTATTTATTTTATTTTTACATTTGTTTACCAGGAAAGTACAACTGGACACATGCCCTTTTTCACCAGAGGCCCGGGGAGAAAAGCACCACAAATAAAGAACATAAAAAAAATGGTTGAGTAACAGTAATTATATCAAAAGACAGATACTGAGTGAATACCAAGCACAGTACTGAAGTGTACAGGTGTGGACATATAGTGAACATATACATACAAGTATGTACAGTTATGCAAAACCTTCCAATAGTGGTCAAATATCACTAGTTAGGGGACGGTTAGAAGAAACTGATAGAGTGGAAAATAAAAAATGGGCTGTCCAGGGGAGTTGCGAGTGCAGAGCCAGGAATTTGTAAAGTGCATTTTTAGCAGTTTTTTTTAAATTGTACCAATGAAGTATTAGTCACTAGTGAGTTAGGTAGGTTATTCCACAGTTTGGAAGTATAGCTGGAAAAAGTGATTCTTTTGCCGAATTTTTTACTTTAGTGACTTGTAATTTGTTGATAGAGCAGAGGAATCTTGATGTGGAATAGGGTTGTTTGTCTTTGATAGCAGGGATTTTTGAGTATTTTATGGACAAAGGTTAGTTGATTAAAGTGGAGGAGTTGGGGGAGTTCAAGCCACTTGAGCTGCTTAAGTGATGAGCAGTGATGTGACTTGTTTGAGGCATTAGTGGTAAACTTAAAGATTTTATTATAACAGGCTTCAAGTTTGGCAAGGTCGGTTTTGCAGAGGTTGGTTAAGATTGCGGAGGCATGTAAGAGAGTTGACAGGATATATGTTCTAGCAATAGTGACTTTTGTACTGTTTGTCAGAAATGTGTTGTTTCTATATAGGAGACCAAGTTTCCTGTGGACTTTTTTAATGGTTTGGGCTATATGAATTTCAAGTTTCAGGTTATTTGTTGATTACAACACCTAGCAATTTGTTTGGGTTGTTGGTGTGATTATTGTTTTATTTTTGGAGATGATGTGGAAGGTTCGGGACAGTGAGGTAGTCCTAGTTGGGCAGAAGAGAAGTTTTGTTTTATTTATTCTTAAAGTAGTCTCTTAAATGATTCTGCCCCTGTATAGTAGAGCAGGGACCCAATAGTACTAGGAAAAGTAAAGTAAATGGCATGATACACATCACACAACATGCTGATATATTCTTGTGAGTCTGAACCTTGTGCGACACACATCTCCTTTGGCATCAGTCTACACAGTATAGGACAGCTGCTGCTTCTTGTCTCTCCCATTAAAAGAAGCCAAAATGCCTTTCTAACATGTTATGCTTGTGTTAGAGGCTGAAAGAGCAGTCAGAATAGACTTAGAAGGAGAACAAGACAGCCCATTTAAAAGTAGTCGCCGATTGTGTGTGTGTGTGTGTGTGTGTGTGTGTGTGTGTGTGTGTGTGTGTGTGTGTGTGTGTGTGTGTGTGTGTGTGCGTGCGCTTGTGTGTTTTTGTAAAGTCCAGATATTTATCAGAAGTCACTTTGTCAAAAAATTTACAAGGTAAGTAAGCAAAAAGTATTTAAAAATAGAAAAAAAAAAACATGTAAACATGTTAAAAAGCTCACACTGAGCATATGAGGAGCTTTGTTCTCTACAGGAAGCCCAGTACTGGATGCTGTTTGTATTTGCATTTTTATTGTTTGTTGCAAATGAGCACTGAGCCCATTGTATCATTTGTTACAGAACTGCTAAGAGCTAATTGTGATGTTAGTTGCAGCACTTGTCCTACTTGCCGTTGTAACTGTACTTCGCACTTGTCCTACTTGCCGTTGTAACTGTACTTCGCACTTGTCCTACTTGCCGTTGTAACTGTACTTCGCACTTGTCCTACTTGCCATTGTAACTGTACTTTTCACATGGGCAGTAAACTAGTAATTATTGTAACCTCGGGAGTGCTTTTAATTCGAATATATGGCAAAATGTAAAGTAGTTATTAGTAGAAGCAGCAAGCAAAGGTTTGCATCCACTAACTATGCATTTCTTCCTTGTCTTTCGTGATCAAACTTGTATTCTAAAACTATTGGTTTGTCAGTATGGTGTATCAGCAATGAAAACATTTATCTATCCATCCACAACCCCTTTTTCCTGTGTTTGCATATGGGATTGAGGTGACACTTCAGTAGTGACAATCACCTAGAGCCAAAGTTTACAATGCCGGGTGGCTAGCCCTGCCACGTTAGTTCTTTCACATCACACACTTGCGCACACACACACACGCACTTAAGGACAGTTTTTAGAGTGTCCAGTCCATCTACTGCATGTCTTTGGAATGTGGGAGGAAACAGGAGCACCTGGAAGAAACCCACGCAAACACAGAGACAACATGCAGACTCCACACACAAGGCACCCCAGCCAAGAATCAAACCCGGGACCCTCTTGCTGTGAGGAAACAACTCTATCCACTGTGCCACTGTACCGCCCAATGAAAACATTATTACATGAGAAAAATATGTAGCGTGTTCCAAGTAGTTAAGTATCGTCTTAAAAGTTTAATGAAAAGCCCATGGCTATAGCTGCAAAACCCTGCCCTGCCATTTTCTTTATTTGATGTTGATTTGTTCATGAGACTGAGGTTTGTTATATTGGGTTCAGACCCCACGTTTGTTTCTTAGCTGATTTAGTTCTTTTTCTCTAAATGTTTGGCAAAGTCCCCTTTTAAAAAACTCATTACCTCTCAGGTGGCCAGTCAGAGAGATCAGTGTAATAGACCAAGGATCCAGCACTTTGCTTTAAACCACAAAGCTGTTACACATGGGTTCAGACAGTTGGAAAGGCATACAACGAACATTGTTTAACTTGAGAAAGGTGAGAAAAGAGAAATGCAGCTTATGATGGCTTGTGGAATCTTTACAAAATGCCTGAGCAGGAAAATCTTTTTGAATACATGAGCTGCAAGGGTGGTCATGTTCAGTTCTTTGACATTTACAAGCACCAGTAAAATGTTTTTACTAACAAAGATGTCACTGCAGTTGTTTTTTGTCTGCAGTACTGGAAGCTTATACTGTGTTCTAGAAGTATCCCAAGTTAATGAAGTCAGATGGGTATGAGTATGTACAACACAAATTTCTCTTACTTTGAGAAGGGTAATGGTATGTACTGTATCAAGGAATCTTACTTCATGTGTTAAAGCCTTGCGCAGGAGCCAGCTGCCAAGGGAGAAAGTGTGAAATTGCCTTGGATAGACTGTCCTTGGAACTAAATGTTGGGACCAAGCGCATGTGGAATTTATCCATTGCATTCGTTTAGAGGCAGGTGATAGTTTACTAAATCTGATTCTTCAAATTTTAGTTCTACTAATGTTTATGAGTGAAAATGGTGTAAAGGGCCTTTTTACCACGTGCCACTTTTAACTCCTAGATGGTCTCAGAAAGGATCCTGCAGATGAGTTTGTGAAGTCTCTGGTTATTTATTTATTTTTATTGAACCGTGTCTTTTTAGGGCATTTGTTAATTGTAGTGTGTATCTCAGAATAACTTGATTAACTGTATTAAACTAGATTGTGGCTGTTTGAGCTGTCTTAGCTAAGTAGGTGGGTGCTGTTTGTACTGGCCACTATGGTTGTGTCACCTTTGTCTCGCAGGCAAAGTGAAACTCACTGAAGTTCGGTTGCTGGCAAGCCGATACCTCCTAGAAGCAGGATCTATTCACATTGTTTTATGTCTGACCGCTGATGTAAAATTCATTCACCATGGTTATTAGCTAATAGAAGGATTGTGAGAAGTTAACTGCAGTAGGGTGTTTATTTTTTATTCAAGGGTCTGTTTGCTGATCAAGGAGTACTCTTTCAGCTGTGGTCTAAGGCCAGAAAGATAAGCATACAGATACAGAATTACGGATGCAAAGCAAACTGTGCACATGTGCAGTGTAAGTAAATGATGAGGTGGTTCAAGTGGTTACTGACAGAAGCAAAACAAGCACCTTCGTACATTCACATATACACGTCGGTCAGTGGCAGACCAGTCAGCATTAAGTCTTATTACAACTTTGTTGTACAGTAGTAGTCTGGTAACATACAACCCTGCGGTAGCTGCCCTAGTTATTTCAGAAACATTGTTAATAACACTGCATGGTGACAAGAACAAACAGCATTTGCTAGGGTTACTGATTCAGTACAATGTAGATTTAGTGGTGGAAGGAAATGCTAGCAGTGAACAATATTCAACACAAGAGAGACAAATGTACTAATGTTTCAATACCAGAAGCACAATCAAAAGTTGACAAAGTCAGCAGGAAGTAGGGCTGAATCTTCGATTGCCTGAAGGAGTCATATCTTTGAACTGTCACTGATTTTGCCCCTTATTTTAGGCCTCTCTCATGACATGTGATTTTCCAGTAAATCATAGTAAGTTAATAGTGCTAGACCTTGCAATTTCGTATATGTATTGCTAAACAGTGCATGTTGATGTAAAACCTGTTCTATTAATTTTCCAAATGAATTGGAGTAATACTTAAAATTATTGATTTTTGGGCCTTTGCCCTCCCATTACTTATGATTTTGTTCCTGATTCCTGAACGAAGAGGTAGGGCTGTAACAGGACTGGTTAGTTAGGAGACTGAAAAACTAAATGGTTGTTAGTGTTTGCAAAGAGCATCACATTCATTCTAAAAATATGTCAGAAAAGACACCTTGTTTTGAACATTTCACTGATTAAAAGTACTGTTAGCCATGAATGATGATCCAGAGTTCACATGTCGGTATTAAGGCAGTTTACTGCAGTTAGAAAATTCTCGAAGGTGTGGAAGGATGGGGTTCTGACTGTAGCCTTTGTTGTAGTTTCAGCTAGTAGACCTAGGATGCTAGAGGAGATGGCTGGAAGGGATGGAAGTGAGTAGCCAGTGCCATCTTGCCCTTCGGGGGGGGGGGGGGGCAGTACAGTCCTGCCACAGGAGTAACCTGGTGCACGGCTGGCTTACAGCTTTAGGCACAGCAACTCATGGTGAAACTGATACTGACAAGATTTGCTCAGGCTCTGGAATTGGGCGTGAATGTCTTGAAGCTCGTATACCCATTATTGCAGGCACTGCATTACAGCTACTGACCACCAGAGGTAGGGTTTATAGGTTCTTGGTTAAATACTATGCTAACGAGCATCTGGGCTTTTATAAGTCTAGCCACACAACCCAACCCAATTGTGTCCCCTTGTAACATGTGCATCTAAACTGGAGTGCATGCTAACTGATGAAAGGCATTTGTGTTAAATTCCAGGAAACATTGTGCCTGCAAGTTGGAGGTATTGTACAGTGGATATAAAAAGTGTACACACCTCTGTTAAAATGCCAGGTTTTTGTGATATAAAAAAATGAGTCCACAATAAATTATTTCAAAACTTTTCCCACCTTTAATGTGACCTATAACCTGTACAATTCAGTTGAAAAACAAACAAATCTGTTGGGGGAAAATATGAAAAAATAAAAAACGTACAATAAGCTGGTTCCATAAGTGTGCATACCCTTAAACTAATACTTTGTTGAAGCATGTTTTGATTTAATTAGTCTTCTTGGGTAGGAGTCTATCAGCATGGCACATCTTGACTTGGCAATATTTGCCCACTCTTCCTTGCAAAAGCACTCCAAGTCTGTCAGATTGCGAGGACATCTGTTGTGCACAGCCCTCTTCAGGTCACCCCACAGATTTTCTATTGAATTTAGGTCTGGGCTGTGGCTGGACCATTCTAAAGCTTTAATTTTCTTCTGGTGAAGCCATTCTTTTGTTGATTTGGATGTATACTTGGGGTCATTGTCATGTTGAAAGGTGAAATTACTCTTCTGCAACTTTCTAGCAGACGGCTGAAGGTTTTGGGCCAAAAGTGACTGGTATTTGGAACTGTTAATAATTCCCTCCACCTTGACTAAAGCCCTAATTCCAGCTGAAGAAAACCAACCCCAAAGCATGATACTGCCACCACCATGTTTCACCATGGGGATGGTGTTCTTTCGGTGATGTGAAGTGGTGTTTTTGCGCCAAACGTACCTTTTGGAATTGTGGCCAAAAAGTCCAGCCTTGGTCTCGTCAGACCATAATACATTTTCCGACCTGTTTTTGGGAGACTTGATGTATTGTTTTGCAAAGTTTAGCTGGGCCTGGATGTTTTTCTTTGTTAAAAAAAAAAAAAAAAAAAAACCGTTTTGCAACGCTACCCCATAGTTCAGACATATGGAGAATACAGGAGAGTGTTGTCACATGTAGTACACAACCAGTACTTGCCAGAAATTCCTGATGCTCCTTTAGTGTTGCTGTAGGTCTCTTGGCAGCCTCCCTGACCAGTTTTCATCAATTTTAGAGTGTTGTCCAGTTCTTTGCAACGTCACTGTTGTCCTGTATTTTCTCCACTTTTTGATGACTGTCTTCACTGTGTTCTATGGTATATCCAATTATGTGGAAATTTTTTTGTGACCTTCTCCTGACTGATACCTTTCAACAATAAGATCCCTTTGATGCTTTGTAAGCTCTCTGTAAGCCATGGCTTTTGCTGTAGCAGGCAACTGAGTAAATGTTAGGAAAATCCTACTAGGACAGCTGAACTTTATTTGGGGTATAATCAGAGTCTCTTTAATTGATGGCAGATGTGTACCCAAGAAGACCGAATGCTGTAATTAAATCAAAAGGTGCTTCAACAAATAGTATTAGTTTAAGGGTGTGCACACTTATGCAACCAGCTTATTGTATGTTTTTATTTTTTATATTTTTTAATGTAACAGATTTGTTTGTTTTTCAAATGAATTGTACAGGTTATAGGTCACATTAAAGGTAGGAAAAGTTTTGAAATGATTTATTGTGGTCTCATTTTTTATATCAGAAAAAACTGGCATTTTAACAGTGGTTTGTACACTGTTTATATCCACTGTATGTTTTCCAGTCTATAAAGGGGTAATTAAAGTCTCCCAGGAATAGAGTGTTTAGTTGTATGAAGAATGCCTCCAGTAGGTCTAGATAAGAGTTTTGGGATTCTTGTGATATAGATGGTGATCTATAGCTTGCTATGATATGGTAAGGAACTCTAAGAGGATTTGCATGTGGATAAACTCCAGGGTGTCATCCTATTCAACCAAACTTGAGGTATGCTTATTGTTAATGTAGGTCGAGATAACTCCATCTTTAGTCCATGTCTGTAGCTGATAGTCTAAATGTGTGGAAGGCACTGTGCCTTGCACTGCCGGAGTACTTTCTATGGCTTTAAGCAGTGTCTTGGTAATGGCACAGATGTGTATAATCTGCAGAGTGAGGAGAGATTTTTAGGGTGTGGAGTTTCTTGTTGGATGTTACAGCTCAGTGCTAGGAGCCTTAGATCCCTTTGGGTTTTATTTGATATGTTGGTAGGTTTGTCACTTTGACATTGCCTAAAAAAATGCTGTAAACGGATGGATAAAGTTTTAGCTAAAATCTGGAAGAAGAAGGAGGACAGGAGCAGACCATCTTTGGCAAAGCATTGTCATCTGTTGGCCATGTCCTCCCAGGCTGACGGGTATTTAATCCTCCTGGACTGACGCCAGAAACTTAGCCAGTTGTTAGTCATAATCATTTTTTGTTCATACTGTATATCATTCTTGGTGAAGATAGAATGCTGCTCATTGCAAGGCCCATACAGATCTGAGACGCATATTTCATAGAGGGTCCATAATCACTCTTCATGTAGTCCAAGACATATGTCTCACATCATTAATGCCCACATGGACTGTGATAAAATCATATTGGTACCTGTGGTGCAAAGATTTGTGTGAGACTTCGTGAATCTTGGCTCGAGGTAAGCAATGGACTGTAATCTTCTTGTCCATTGTGGTGAATGGGTCATCTGTGTGGCAAAATCATATTTGTACCTGTGGTGCAAAGATTTGTGTGAGAGACTTAGTGAATCTTGGCTCGAGGTAAGCAATGGACTGTAATCTTCTTGTCCATTGTGGTGAATGGGTCATCTGTGTGTCGTACAGTGGAGTCCACTGTGACCAAGAGTCCTGGGTAAATTGTTTTCTTCCCTTATGGGCTTTGTTTTCTGAGTTCCATTGGGTGTAGGCTTATGTATGGTGTTTGGTGTTGTATTTGGTGTGTGCTTTATAGAGTTTGGAAAGGATAGACATTACTGTTTGCAGGCTTACGAGGTCTTTAAGGTTTGGGGAGATTGTTTTTAGTGCCTTAGCATAAGATGGTTTGTGTGTGTATGTGTAGTGGATGTAGTCTGTGTGTTTTTGACAACCTTGTTTGTAAACAAGATTATAACTTCTAAGTAAGTTGTGTATATATACTTCTTGCATACTGTGTTGCTTTCCTTTAGGGCAGTGATGGTGAACCTTTTGGGTTCAGTGTGTCAAAAAGCCAGAAAATCCCTATCTTGACTCTTGCTGGCATGTCACAAGCCCCCCCCCCCCCCATTTGCGAACAAAAAGGAAACAGTTCTTTACATATTCATTTATTTAAGAAAATACATTCCAAGCATATGTGCTGCTATGTATAATAAAAGTAAAATAAAAATCAGTGACTTACAATAGAGAAAATGATATGCACACTGATAATTGGGCTTAAAACAGTGCACCAAAAAATGACCCTAATTTTGCATTGAACTGAAAAAAATATGGAACACATTGCATTTGATATGATTAACATCGTTTAGACTTTTTTGTTGCTGAGTTTTAATAAATAAGTACAGGATCACATATTTCTTGTATTTTTGTTCATTCAGTTTCTTTGATAACGTGCTGGTGAATGCTGGTGTGTCACCCAAAAAGTTGTGGTGCATCACCTTTGATGCACATGTCATAGGTTCACCATCACTGCTTTAGGATTAAAAGGTTGTCTGTGAGCATGTGTCAATTGTTTCATTGTCTCAGAATGCCCGTATCTAGCAATCTGGCTACAGAGACATTTGGAAATTGCATATCTGTGTTGTCCAGACCTATATTATGGAGGGTTATTAGTGTATGAGAACTAGGTGTTACAGGGGTCTCCTAGGGTGGTCTGTTAGTGCTAGGGAATGGTATTAGATGGTGCTGTGATATATTTGTGCTATCTGACTCTGAAGCTAGCTGCTCTGAACTTAACTCCACTCAGTGCTTCACTAAATTACAGGCTACATTCCTAATACTAGGTTTATAGATAAACTTAACTGTCCAGGTGCTTGCATCTGTTCAGAGCACTGCCATTTGCCACTGCACGGTGAACAGCTCCATGCAAAAGCACTTACTTTATGGAAGAAAGTGAAATACAACTCCTGAGCCTTTTGGCCAGCAAAACAACTGCACTTTGAGCCCCTCTGGATTGCTTTCCAGCTCAGGTAGAGCAGGCAAACACCTTCTACCACAAAATGGACGACCTTGGTCCTCTTAATGTAAAAGCACAGCAAACAATGACCCTTAAGTGCAATGGAACAACAAACCACTTATTCCCTTGCTAAATCAACCCCCTTCAAGGCAATTACAAGACAGAACAGTTCAAGTACCAAACAGTAAAGGAGGAAGGGAGATTTGTAACAAAAATACACTTAAAGTTTTATTTATTTATTTTACATTTGTCTACTGGGGAGGTCCGGCTGGACAGCTCTGTCCGTTTTCAGCGGAGGCCCAGGGAGAAAAGCTCCAGAACAATTGCGAACATACTGTACATAATATATTTGCATGAGCATTGTGGTTTACACATTCACTTATTAAAATATAGCAGATAATAACATATGATTTCATAAGATATTTACATAAGCATAGTGGTTTAGACATATTATTAAAAGTATAGCAGGTATACAAGCAGCTGTCACTTAAACAGTGATAAACAAGTGTGTAATGTACCTATGGGGATGACAGCCTCTTAACCATTATGGCTCGCATCCCGATTCAAGAGTCCAAACCTGAAATCGACTCGTGCTGACCATCAAAAGATCCTCCCAAGTTTACCAAACACACAACCAGTTTTTACATTTAAAAAAAAAAAAAAGCTTTTCCCTTCTCCTCCCTCCTCTGCTACTTGTATATACCAACTCTAAGGTCACACGAGTAAGGAAAAGGTTGACTCCCTTAACCCCACTGTTACATGTGCTTGCACTGACTAAACACGTTTGATAAACTGTGAATTCGTAAACAGCCCATTCACAGTTCAACCAAAAATAACTGATTCCCACATCCCCACTTATTGTCACAGAGGCCTAGCTTCATAGAAAGAGGAGAATGAAGGGGCCTATGGAGAAGCAGGTTATATAGCCAGAAACTGTACTAGCAAAAGAAGATACTGTCCTGATTTACCCACATGGCAGGAAATGCCTCATGTCAGTAGTGAGACTTGATCTTTGATAGTTGTCTGCAGCCTCACTAGAAACTTTATAGGGGTTTATGGCTACTGTTGCCACCTTTCAGATATGCAAAGTGGGACAGAGGGAATAGCCAGAAAATGACATTGTGAAGCATGGGCAAGAAGGATGCATTCAGAGAAATGGCCAATGAAAATGCACTGTATAGATAGGGAGATAGCAGACAGCTGTCCATTACTAACACCAGTGCAATTCATACTTTTGGTTATGATTCGAGGATTCATTTAAATATCACATACTACTTAAAAAGTAAAATACAGGTTAAGTGCAGACAACATGCGGTGTGCAATAACAAAGCTTGCATTCATGCAATATACATACATACACACACACACACACACACATATATATATATATATATATATATATATATATATATATATATATATATCAGATTATTTTCCAGGATAAAATTACAGAGAAACCACACAAAATAGAATGTGTTGAACAAAATGTTGCAGCAATTGTCAAGAAAGGCTGTTCACCTCAAGGGGCAACTCTGACTAGACATAACAGCTTAAACAATGATTTATATCATGCATGCTCAGTCTAACAGAAGCTGTTTTCAGGGACAATAAAATGATAATAGCATACACCATTACACTGTACAGAGTGCCCTGGATGCTACAAAAGTAATCCATCAAAATACAGCTACAAACTAGCTAGCATGCATGCTCGCAGTTCAGACAGCCGTATGCTTTAAATGTCCAGATACATCATGCATCCATGTACACCTTAAACTTAATATGCATGTGTTTTCTCTGGAAAATTGAGGCTGCAGGACTGTATGAAGGGAGCATTCACTTCTAAGCTTGAACATTTAGTTAACATTTGACTTAATTTCCTGCAAAGGAAATTTGTTCCCCAAACTACTTGAATAAAAGTCTTTACACTAATGAATGCTAACCTTCTCTCCATATTTTATTAACTCTGGCCTACAGAGGTTTGTTGCATCACCACACTTAAATGTCAAGAGAGAGAACACTCTCCCCATAAAAACATATTGAGGCAGGTAACAGTTTTAGTCACAGAATGCAAAATAGGCAAGTCTTGTACATCCATAAGAATCTTCTGTCCCTTTTCCCCTGGAGATGGGTTCTGCAATCTATACAACTATGTCATAATGTGTTTTATTATTACATAGTACTAAACCATTTTTTCATCAGCTTCTTCCAGGGATAATGCAGTGATCATACCTGTCATAGTGTGCTATATCGTAAAGGTATAGGATGTCTTTCTGAAGTCATTCTGTTCTAAAATTTGATTGCAGTCTCCGAAAGTGTGAGAAAATTTTTGTTTCTTGTGAGAAGTGATGTCCAAGGCATTCAGTTTTTTGAGCTGCCCTCCAAAAGCTTGTCTGTAAGCTTCATGCCAAGGTTGTTTCTCACTGAGATAACTAAATCTCGATGGTAGTTAGGGAACTTCTTTTCATTGACCTCTGTAGGAATCACCCTTAGAAAATGTAGGTAACACTGGGGTGCTGTTGGTAATATGACATCACAAGGTTTTGTGTGATGTACTACCATATTTGTCAAGGTGTGTCACCTTTTCCCTTTGGGAGAAAATATGACAGCTACGCAGGCAGGGTTATCTTTCATTTACAGGAAACGCAGAGAGCCATGTAGTTGGCACATTCTTCAAAAATCTTTCAAATTCATTGCCACTAAACGCACACAATAAACTTTGGCTTTTGTGTTCTTGTTACAGATCCTAATAAATACTTTTAAGACAAACACTTTTGACATAACTGGTCATTTGCTCATGTTTAATTTCTGGTAGCATTAAAAATGACATATATGCTGCATTTAGCCTTATGAAGAGACCAGCAGTTTTGTTTCAGCCCGTTGTAGATGTGACTTATTGCTATAGTAGATACATACTGGTGGTACGTGTATTAGTTGTTTTACCAGAATTTCTTGACAGAGTATGTTTCTCCAGTACAGAGGAAATGTTCTTGCTTATAGCTTAAGCAAATTCATAAGAATATTCATACAACTCGAAGTGATCATTCACAGTTCCTTCCTGCCACTGATGTACACCTGCGCAACAAAACAGTATGCTATTGCTTTGTTGGACATATCTGATGCATTTACAAATGACATTCTAGGATTTTGCACGTCTTTAAATAGTAGCATTTCTGGAATAATGTGATCCCTGATTTTTTTCGGTTATAGCTTCAGCGGTTATTCTTCATTTTTTTCAGGCACTGTGAGTTACGCTAGAGGTGGCTGGCCAACTTCATTTGACCCCCTAAGTGAAGGAAATGCAGTTCTAAATGGAGCAGACAGAGCACCCATCTATGCTAGCCTAAACTAAACTGGAATCCCCTGAAGAAATAACATTGAGTTTTGGAGCCCATTAACAATTAAAATAATTTGGTCTTAAATGATATAAGAGACTGCATTTTAGGTGCCCCCTAACATCAACACACACCACACTTCCAAAATAAGGGTATTTCCACACACCTCCTAAACCAATACTTGAAATTTTGGGCATGCCCCAATTTCACTTTAAAGCAATTAGAAGACATAAGATCCAACAACTGCTAGAAAATATAGACCTAATTGAACCCCCAGACCCAGAGGCATTACACCCAAAATTCCTTGCAAAAGCAATATTGTAAAATTGCTGACATATTTACAACTTTACACTGACAGGTGTCATCATCCCTCCTAGCTGGAAACATGCAGACACAATTCCATTCTCAAAAATAAACCTTGACAGTTTAAGATTAAGCCAACAAGTTCTTAGCAGACTTCATCCAGTAGTTGTAGTTTAGTTTGCTTCATATACAAACTTTGGGACTCTTAGTGTCACCCCTGGAAATAAACCCTTGTATCCTTTGACCTTACCCATTTAGCATATTAATAAAGCATCATACTTCAAGCCTGTTACTGTTTGTGTGATTCACTGCTGTGTAACCAGCAGTTTCAGCAATATCAGAGCAGCATAACTGTCAACTTCTTTGTTAAAAAAATCAGTGAGGAAGCTAAAAATAATGCGTGGACAAAAGATCAGAATTGGAGACCTTGTTTAAATATTACTCTAATTCACTAAAAAAAGTTAATATAACAGGTTTTGCATCAGCATGCGATTTCAGAACAATAAGAAGTGTATAACTCTAATATCTGGCACTATTGACTGACATTAATCGTCTGTGATTACCAGAAGTTCAAAAAAATTTACTAGGGACAAGGCAAAGTTTTAAGACAGAATCTCTGGACAGTTAAGAGATGTAAATATTAGCCTACAGAATGACAAACAATTAAAGTACATATATTTGATTGTAAAAGAACAATACGCCAAGGATTTCCTGACCACTGTTCCAACATGATGGTCAAAGGTGAGGGAGTTATATACCCATATTCCATGGTTTCTCATAACATCTTCATTTTAGAATTCCATATTTTTCATTCTATAAGTTGGATGGAGGATTTGTTTGCCACAAGCTGAATGTTGTATTTTTTTAGCATTTATTTTTTGTCCTTTGTCTGTGCACCAGATGTTCATGTGTATGAATTCACTTTGTCGCTTCTGCATATCAGAAGGGGATTCAAGTACAACACCCAGTTTGCAATCATTTGCTAACCTGGCTAACCAGTGTTACTGATTTCTGATTTGGAGATCAGAGAGTATGCGCTGATTTGTAAAGCTTATAGCAAGGAACACTGTGGTATCCCACTGATTACTCTCATATCCTCTGAGGTTGTACCTGTCACCCTAACAGTGTGGATTCTCTTCCTTAGTCATCTGTCCATCTAATTACATAGGGATCAATTTGGAGCACATATAACTTTTTTTGATAATAGTTTATGGTTTATTATCAAATTCTTTGGTGAGGTTGAGGTAAGCTGTTTGGGCAGTATTACCACTGTCCACTGCTTGCATTACCCTTACAAGAAATTTACTAGATTCTTTATTCAGGATCTACCTTTAACAAAGCCAAATAGCAATGCTACAGGAGACACTTTTAGAAAGAAATGAGCATGTGAATTTTATAAAGAAAAGATTTCATGGTGAATATTCTGCAGAATATCAGGAACAAAAGAAAAGAGTTCCTAATTACTGGAGGAGCTCCAGTAGTGATAGAAGAGGAGAAAAAAGAAAATAGATTTGTGGTAGTAAGGGGCTACTGGCAAGGGATGAGAATTACAATGAGATGTATTAATATCCACCTAAAACTGCTATTATGAAATAAAAAAAAAATTGGGGAGAAATAACCAACTTTCAGCAAGGAGTTTTACTTCTAGATGGAGACTGGAATTTGACCTGCAGTAATGAGAATGTGTTATATATTTTCTGAAATGTCTCTAAAACTCTGCAGGATCTCTGGTTATTTTTCTTGTTATAGGCTCTCTAACTTTGGTAGCAACCCTTTCTGTTTCTGTGCTGTGGAGTAATCAAAAATAGTTGCTTAACAGCAGTCTTTCTAATTTCATGCTTATTATCCAGATATGATCTTAGTTTCTGTTAAACAGTCTGCATTTGTGCCTTTCTCTTGTTCTCTAAGATTCCCCTTATTTTGTAATACTTTAACTTTTGTCAGCCCTTGTGAATAATTCCTATTACTTCTTAACCATATCTTTTATTTTTCTTTTATTTCTACCATATTTTTAAACTCCATTTTCATTTTATCACCTCACTAGCCATAACTTATGAAGAAATTTCTAACTCCCCTAAATAATTTCCACTACCCATTCCTTAAATTCATTTCTTAACAGGTAGAAGGTAAAGCACCAGTATCTCATTTTTACTTCATTACCCTACATTTTTATCTTAGTTTTTATTGCAACATGATCTGAAATAATTGTTGGATGGATGAGTCAAAACTTTCAGTTAAATGCAAATGTTCCAATTAAGTATAATTTATGTCTAGTCTAGTGTAGTTATTTTACCTTGGAAAACAATTTGGAAATTCTGTCAGAGTTTCTGCTATTAAATTCCCATCTTCCATGCCAAACATTTTTTTTTATAAATTTCTTCAGAAATCTAACCTCCTTTGTTATTTTCCCTTCTAGGTCACCCTGATATACATCCTCACTATTACAAATCAAGTTCCAGTCCCCATTTATGAGTAATATTCCCTGCTGAAAGCTGATTATTTCTCCCAAAATTTTAATAAGCTGTGGAATAGCCGCCTCCTTTGCCAGTAGTCCCTTACTAACACAAAACTACCAATATTACCTTGTTCCCTCTTCTATAATTATTGGAGCCTCTCTAGCAATTAGTACAATTACTCACTTTTTCCTTTGTCCCTGATACTCTGCTGAATATCCATTCTGAAATCCTTTCTAAAAATTTGCATGATCATTTCTTTGCAAGTGTGTCTTTTGCAGCATTGCTGTTTGCACTCTGCATTTCTTAATGTAATTCAATACTCTTTCCATTTTTTCTGTACCTGTAAGGCTGTACACATTCCAAAATAATGTGGATAATTTAGCCATTATGATAAAAAGTTGCTGTTCCCACCTATTATGCATGTCATTTTTGAATGTGTATTTCCAACTTTCTTGTTATATGCACACACTGTTTGGCAGGCTGATCTTTTATGCAGTTGTTTCTTCTCATCTCCATTTGAGCATGTCACATTTTCCAAATCTTTTTGTTATAATGAGTTTGTTATTATGAGAACCCTCAAAGAAAACAAAAATACATTTTCAAAACACACTATCCGGTATTAACGTAGAACAAATGCACAAAACATTGTACATATTCGAAAAATGAAGTTAAACCCTTCAGATAGGAACAATTGCATCAAATCGAAAGCTGTTCCCACAAGCATAGCCTAACCTAAAATTAAGGTTATCCAACCAAAAGGCATACTACAGCCTGTGTTCCCACTTAAATGGATAGCTGTCTGTTGATTTCTTCTCTGTTTCCCTCCTATATGTGAAAAACACATTGAGTTTTAGCTCTAAGAAAAGGTGCACTTAAACTGAATTGTATACTGTTTTAAAAGTATTAAAGTAATAAGGCTGCTAGGGCGGCTGCTATCTTTTATTCATTTTCCATAATTTCATACTTTTTTTCACTGAACTGCTTGCAATTGTACCATTACATTTTGCATTTCCCATAGAAAATAACACTCAGAACTTTCAAGTACTTAGCAATGAATCTTTATAAATTTCACGCAGAACAGAATGTATAACTGCCTTTTGCTGCAGACTTTTTGATTCCCACTGAACATTTGCTAATGAAAAAAAAACAAACAAGCTAATACATTTTCAGTTTTCAGAAACTTGGCATTTTCATGTGCTTCATCATTTTCTTATTTTTAAATCCTTCTTGTTTATAGATTAAGCCAAAGGCTTTAATCCAGATATTCACCCTTGTAAAAAAATAAGGGAAACTATCTTAATTATACATATAATTAGTGCACATTTACATAACACCCCAGCAGCCTAAGATTGCAGCACATTAGCATTAAATGTGATTTTGGTCCAGCCTTTTCTACTCTTGCAATACTGTAAAGTCTGTATTTCTTATAACTAAAAAAGTACTTGTTTACTTTAATATCATCAACACATACAACAGTCACTGAACTCCCCCAACATTTAAATACCACTGAGTATCCATGACTGCACACTACACAAAACTGCTTTACTATCCTACAGTTTATATTATGAAATGTTATACAAATACTAGTAAGAACCAAAATTGTTTTACTTACAGTTACTTGTTCCCCCTTTGTGTCCTTCTAAACATTAATGATATAAAGTGTGGTATATGCTTTAGTCTACCCACAAGTTTAATAAAACTAACAAAAGCCTAGTCTTTCAGTCTTTATTTTTCTTCCAAAGCTATAGTTCACAAATGTGATTCATGCTTTATAGTATCCCATTGTTGTTGTTCACTAATTTCTGTGTTGCTGATATTCTTCCTGTTTATGTCCATCTCCCAACACCAGCTTTTGTTTAAGTCTGAGGTACTCCTGGTTCTTCTAATAATCTCCTGTTTTTTTTATTTGGGTGTTAAACATTTTTCTTTTGCAAATTGAATACGTTTCACTGGCAGAGTCTCTCTCTGAACCCTACTGTCAGAAGAATGAGAAGCAGCGTCCCCTTGTGCTTACTGGCTTACTTTTCATTGAATAAACTTTATTTCCTTTGTGGCCTTCTCTGCATCAAGCAATGCCTTTAATACTCCAAGAAAAAATACTCTTGGGACAGCTGGATACAGCAGCTTGAAACTCACACTGGCTGCTTGACATTCACTGATTGCTGGGATAAATTTGTTTATTTTCTTCCTGCTGTGTACAGTGAATAATCATTTTCTACAAAAACTCTTGCTGTCCACAATTTTTAATACTTTACCCTTTTGCCACAGTTTTATCAGGATCGGCTCTTATTGCTGATATGATTGTGTCTCTACTAATATACATCTTGGCTGCTTTCTCATTGCCAGATTTGGAGCATACATTTGATGTGCCCTTTCAATTAACAAATCCTGTTGTAGAACACCAGTCCAGTCGCTTAGTTGCACTTTCATAAAATTAGTAGTTTGTTCCAGTTTCTCTAGTACAGTAGAAAATCTCAGTTTTTTCTGTGCACTCCATCTTCTGACTCTGCAATTTTTTGAAACACACTTCTTGAGAAACCTAATACTCTGCCAATTGTTTTTTCACTTCAATCTCTAACTTTTGCAGTTTTATCAGTTCATCTGAACAGCTTCTTAAAGTTGCTTTTGTTTTTTTGTTTTTTTTCAGCCTTTTCTTATGTAATTGATTTTTTCCTTCTCTGTTTCAGTTATTTTACTTAACCCTGAATACATTTGATTCATTTTTTCCTCAAAATTACTGGAAGCAAACTCTTAAACCAAAGCTGAAGCTTGAACTGCTGTTTGATGAACAGCTGCAGAATCCTTCCCAGACAGTGTTCTGTCATCTTTTCTGGTTGATATTCTTTCATGTGTTCCACATGTCTTATTTGCTGGCATCCAGGCAGTGTACTTACTAGCCAATAACTGAATTTTACCCCCACCTCCCCCCCAAAAAAGTTTCAATTGTGCTCCTTTTTGATAGTTTCTGTTTTCACTATGGGAGAGCTGTAGTTTAGCTGTTGATCAGATGTTCCTCGTGTTTCACTGTTGCAGTCATTAGATTTGGGTAATCTGCTGGCAGGTTGCCCTCAGTTGGCCTGATTAACAAAGTCTTGGGTCCTGCGTCGATTGCTGTCCCTTCTTCCATGACGTCAGGTCGTCGGGAATAAAACATGGATCCAACGCCATTACATCAGTCGTTCTTGTCGTGCAGTGCCCGAAGCAGAAGCAGTTTGCAAGTGCCGGTTGGCTGACTTATGAAATTTTCGTTTTTGAGTTTCAGAACCAAAGTCTTCAACTTAAAGCTAAGTACCCCGTTGGGGAAACTTTTTCATGCTCCTTACCGATGTCAGTAGAAGTTAATAACTACATTACTTGTGGAAAGCAAATACCTCACAAAGATTTTCATTCGTACTGTATTCCTTGCCTAGGCCCTGACCATGACGTACCTTGCTTTTGGTTTTGTGCTTTATTTAATCAGCGCACTATCCGTCGTCTGTACATTTCTGCCTCTAAATATTTCGGTTCTCTGTTTAATTATCCAGAAATGTTGTCTGTTATCCATCTGACTACCGGGATTCTGAAAAACTGCAAAGATAAAGACAGAGACAGGCCGCCGAGATCCAAAACTGCCGACGATGCTTCTCCTAAGCCAGTCGCCAGTTCGCCGGTACTCAGTGAGACGCTTTCACAGCCCCTGATACCCTCTACTTCTGATTCGCAGGCCTCTACTGAGACCCATTTGGAGTCCGGTATGCCACGAGAGTCTTCATCTATGGAACCCGTGGATGTCTCTACCTTGGATGGGTCCGGAGCCACTGTGCAGGCACCAGCTTCTGAGGGTGTATTCAGGCCTACAGACTTGCATATTAAATCGACTCCACCCTCATTACTAAGGCCTAAATCTCGATCTATGTCTAATAAACGACGCCCAGGCCACATGTGCAGGCCCCTATGCCTTAAAAACAAATTATCAAAATGGCTGCAGATCTAATTATTCTAATCAGGGGTAGTCAAACCCCCCCCCCTTTCTAAGAGGCTCAGGGGTGAGCTTGATTATGAATCTTCTGATCAGGTTTCTGTTTCTTTTGACTCTTCTAATGATCTGGATTTGTCCATACCTACTTAAGAGGATTCTGATGCAGAGGATTCCATTCCCTCTGCTTCCCCTCCTGAGGATTTTTCTTTTGGGGAAACTTTACATACCTTAAGGGAGCATTTCCACTGGGAAAGTCAGGAATTTTCTGATTGAAAAAAGAGGCTTAGGGAATTCCTTCTTCTGCCTCAGCATAGACCTTTGGCTATACCTCCTGTACTAGACATTGTTGATGATGTATTTTCAGAATCCAGTATGGCCCCTGATTCCCTGTCTCCAGCTCCTAGTAAACCTGACAGATACTACAGGGTTCCTGAGTCCCACAAGTTTCTTTTCAAAAATCATTTTGCAGATCCAGAAACCATTTCTTAGGGGCCCAAGGTCAGTAAGGCTTCTACTGCTAAAAATCCTACCCCTTCTGATAGAGACTCCAGGGCACTGGATAGATGGGGTAAGAAGGTTTATACTTCTGCAACCTTGGCAATCAGGGCTTTAAACTGACAATTTCATATGTTAAAATATCAACAGCATATTATTGGACTGCTTAAACAAAAAAAATTGTCTATTCCTGACTGTGTGGAAAATAAAGATTTACAGGATTTATTGCATTCTGCTGAACAAGTTGGAAAACGTACTTTGCAATGTGGTTTTGATTTTTTAGAGGCCTCTTGCAGGGCTACTGTTACTGGGTCTGTGCTGAGAAGGCATGCTTGGCTTAAGGGGCAATCTTTGCCTGATCATGTTAAAGCAAAATTGTTGGATGTTCCTTTAAATCAGGACCGTCTGTTTGGCAATAAGGCTAAAGAAGTTCTAAAAAAAGATAGAAGATAAAGCTAAATCTGTGCAAACTTAAAGATTTCTTACAATTGCAACCTCCAAGATTTAGTAGGCACTGGCGTACTAAGAATTGGTCTTTTCTAGCTCCTTCCAGATCCACTCAAGCCAAACCCAGACACACCAAAAGCACCAGGTTTCAGTCCCAGGGGACTCTCAGAACTAATCATTGGGGGGCCTCCACTTCCAAATCTGGAAATAAGACACCCCCCCTATGGTAAGCAGTCTTGATGACTTTTTTTTTTAAATTACCAAGCACTTACCTATTAGCCGCCCCTTTGGGGGAAAAGATTGCTCTTCCTGCAAAGAATTGAGAACTCATAACCCAGGACAAATGGGTTTTAAATATAGTATCCCAGGGATACAGATTTCATTTCCACACATTGCCAACACCAAACAGGTGGCCAGACCTGCCCCCAAATCAGTGGGCAGAGGCTCAAAAACAAGTACTTTCCCTCTTAAACATGGCGGCTATTCAATCAGTACCAGAAGAGGAAAAGGGACAAGGTTTCTATTTCAGGTTTTTTCTGGTACCCAGAAAAGACAAGTCATGGCGTCCAATTCTGGACCCGTCTACTCTAAACACCTTAATGGACATTCCAAAATTTAAGATCCTGACTCTTGAGTTACTTCCTATGCTAGGCAAAGATGCCTGGTTGGCAACTCTATATTTAAAAGAAGCATACCTGCATATCCCAGTCAGGAAATCTTGCAGGAGGTAACTACGCTTCAAAGCAGGCTACTTGCATTATCAGTTCTCTGCACTGCCCTTTGGCTTGTTTACTGCACCCAGGGTATTCACAAAGTGCCTGGCTCCAGTTATTGCATTTTGCAGGCAAAGAAATATTCAAATATATCCATACCTGGACGATTGTCTAATTCAGGCAGAAAACCAGGGCATACTTCTAAATCATCCGGCGTTTGTAAAAAGGATTCTAACTTGTCTGGGGTACACCATAAACGAAAATAAATCACAACTGGTATCCTCTCAATAGATTACATTCCTGGGTGCAAGCTTGAACACAACAGCCCAGATGGCTTTCCTCACGCCAGAGAAGCAAATTCATTTGGTAACTTATTTCAAACAAGTGGCCACAAAAACCCTGCTATCTGCAAGACAAATACTGCAAGCCTTGGGGTTCATGGCCTCCTGCATTCTTCTAATTCCATATGCAAGACTGCATATGAGGAAACTACAGTGGTACTTAAAAAGTCTATGGAGTCAACATTGTCACAGCCTGGAAACAATGATTCCTATCATACCTTGCCTATGCCTGGAATTCCTGTGGTGGGCAGAGGCCTGCCACCAAAACAAGGGACTGTCATTCAAACTACCCCCTGCTGCCCAAACCCTAACTACAGATGCATCAGACTATGCATGGGGGGCTCACCTGGCAGGGAAGTGCATTCAGGGCAAATGGAACCCAAATCAAATGCACCTACATATCAATCAAAAAGAAATGTTAGATGTACAGAATGCTATGACAGCCTTCAAGGACAACTAATGGTAAAGACGGACAGCACCACGGTTATGTGGTACATAAACAAGCAGGGGGGTACACATTCTTACCCCCTCTGCAGACTAGCCATGGTATTGCGGAACACAGCCTTGAGCTACCAAGTGCACATACAAGCTGACTTCCTGCCAGGAAAATTGAATACACTGGCAGACGGACTAAGCAGAAATCTCATGGACCCACACGAGTGGAAACTGGAACCACAGATTTTCAGCATGTTGACAAGCAAATGGGGCAGCCTAGATATAGATCTATTTACCTCCCACCAGAACTACCAGTTGGACAAGTTTTGCACAAGGACTCCCCACAAAGAAGCCTGGAAAGTGGATGCTTTGTCCTTCAGCTGGAAAAACCTAGCAGTCTATGCCTTTCCCCCTCTGCCTCTGCTCTCCAAAGTTCTGCTAAAAGTCAAACAGGACAAACCAAGAATGATTTTGATTGCTCCAGACTGGCCATGCCAACACTGGTACCCACTCCTGTGCAGTGTGTCACAAATATCTCCATGGCACCTGCCTCAAACCCCTTCCTTGCTGTCTCAGCAGGATAACCAAATTCTGCACCCTCAGCTTCCAACATTGAACCTTGCAGCCTGGCTAATTAAATTCACCCTCATCATCCCTCAGCAAACCTATGATGGATGTCATCTTGGAGGCGAGAAGGCCTAGTACTAGAAAATCTTATGCTGACAAATGGAAAAGATTCTGTGCCTGGAACCAGTCTTTAGGGATGAGCACAGCAGCGCCCAATTTACCTCAGATTTTGCAATACTTAACTGAGATGCTTCACAAGGGCCTGTCTGTTACCTCTATTAAAATCCACGCTTTAGCTATTTCAGCTCACTATAACACAGAACCACCCCTCTACTCTCATCCCCTGCTCAAGCAGTATCTCAGAGGGGCAAAGACCCTGAGACCACCCAGGAGAGCTCCTACCCCTGCCTGGGACCTTAACTTTGTTTTGGAGAAGCTCACTCTGCCTCCTTTCGAGCCAGCTATCTGAATTACAGGCCCTAATGGCAGTGGAGCCTTTCATCATCTTTCATGCAGACAGGGTATCTCTGAGGACCAATCCATCCTTCATGCCCAAGGTGGCTTCCAGTGTGGCTCTTAATCAGTTCATTCATTTGCCAACCTTCTTTCCCAATCTACAGAACAAAGGGGAACGGATTCTGCATTCCTTGGATGTGCACAGACAACTTAGATTCTACTTGGGCACGACTAAATCTCGAAGAAAATCTGAACAATTGCTGGTAGCATTTGCTGCAGGGGCAGAGAGGAAGGCGATTTCAAAACAAACCATTTCTAAATGGATAAGCCATTGCATTCATTTCTGCTATAAGCACCATGGAAAGCCTATCCCTCAGGGGATCCAGATCTCACTCCACCAGTGCTGCATCTACTTCTGCAGCCTTTCTCAGAGGTGTTCCTACCAGGGATATTCTAGAAGCTGCTACCTGGAGTTATGTACATACTTTCACCAAGTATTAGCATTTGCCAATTTTCTCTAAATCCAGAGCTGGCTTTGCCACTGCTGTCTTGCAGGGCCTTATAGCTGGTCCTAATGCTGTATAAACTCCTCCTCCCAACCATAGCTTTGGGAATCTACCTAAATGTAATTAATGATGGCAACAGTGAAACACGAAGAACATAGTACAGTTGTGTACACTTAGCATAAATGTAGATGTTCGAGTGTATTCACTGTTGCAGTCCTGGTTACCCTCCCTCCAGCCCCCTAATTTTCTCTGGCTATACCTCTGCTTTCTTTTACTATACTTAAAAGCCTTTTTGGTGTATTTACTTTTGGTTGGAGGTATATCTTTGTGTTTTTAATTTTATTTGCTCCCCATTAAGGGGGGCACCTGACATCTGAGGCAAGAAAAACTGATGTAATGGTGTCAGATGCATGTTTTATACCCCTGACGACTGTCGTCATGGAAGAAGGGACAGCAACTGACTCAGGACCCAAGACTTTGTTAATCAGGCCGGCTGAGAGCAACCTGCCAGCAGATTACCCAAATGTAATGACTGCAACAGTGAATACACTCAAACATTTACTTTTATGGTAAGTGTACACAACTGTACTTTTGCAGCCATCTTGGAAGTCTGCATGAAGCCCAGTTTGATCTCCCACAACATTTAGATGTCCCATAAGATTATTCCACATTTTTGTCCAAAAATGCTTTTAGGATTTTACTTCAACCACTCCATTGATATCCCCATCTTCTTTTTTTGAGGGGAGTATGTTGGGAACATAATTTGATGGGGGAGGATATCTTGGTACTTAGGACTTGCAGCATTATCTCAGAAAGGGCCATAAACTGACAGACACATCAGTGATTCTCTCTTGTTGCATGCAGAGAGAAACTGTTTGCATTATCTTAAGCAAATGCATTCTAAGTGTATTACTGTTTGTATTGTGTTTTGTCGTCAGGCGTTTGATCACTCTTGGAAAATGATGCTGCCATAAGCCACTCCACCAGAGATGAGGTTCTTCATTGCTGTCAAAAGCTACTGCACAGAGGAGTGGCTATAGAATGCTCATTTGCTGACGTAGCCACATAGATGTTTCTTGACATCTTACATTTCCTAGCCATTATTAGTTGGACTTTGCTTCCAAGAATCTGGCGACATTTGACACCTGTAGGTTTCAGGAGTCTGCCTTCTAAGCCCTTGTCTTTTGGCCTTCCTTTTGTTCTGACATTCAGGATAGTTTTAAATTTTTATTTCCTTGAAATTTGTGTAACTGTCACCTATTGCTGAAAGTCCACAGACTCAGATGTCACCATAATAATAAATCTGCAGTTAGGCCTTCTGCAGTGAAAACTTGTTACTCAAGTACTCTCTCTGTCTTTGTTTTGACAAGTCACTCCACTGTCTTCAGCAGACAGAGTTTATTGTTAAGGTATGCAAGTAATATTTTTATAGGTTAGTGTTTTGTTTGCCTGACTTTGAGGTTGTGGTCAAATGCATTTGTGCCAAAGTTGCACAATCCTTCCTGGTCCAACAAGTGACATTACATTGTTCACATGTCTGAAGTACTTGCACATTTGTAAGCATGACAGCTAGTGAAATACTGAATTATGCTGACATAGGATTAAATCTCAGTATTAGGCATTACAAAAGGCATCCTAACAGATAAGGTTGAGTGCATGTCTCTTGGCTGATTGTAGATCTCTTGTGTAACACCAGAGTGGAAGAATGTATGGAGCTGAAATAAAGCATCTGTACATAGTTTCTAGGTTTTACTTTTTTGTTGGGAGCATTTCCTTGTTAGTGTCCGTAAGAATTTTGTGACATTTTTATTAATATTTCAGCATGCATGAGCAGCACTTCACCATACAAACATTTTTAACAATTTAAAATGCTCAGCCATCCAGACAAAAAAATTACAGGCAGTGTCCATTAATAACTTTAATTACAAAAGGAATAACATGAACTGTGGTGGTGGTGCTGCGGTAGAGTTGTCGCCTCACAGTTAGACTTTGCCTGTTCGATTCTCAGTTAGAGCGTCTTCTGTGTGGCGACATGAGTGAATGGGAGTTCCTTCGTTGAAGGTTGTGCGTTAGGCTCGGCAAGCCAGCACATAAAAATCTACTGCCAATCATTAGCGGACCGTAGTTCCGCTGTGGCGACCCCTAACTGGGAAAAAGCCGAAAGACACAACAAAAGGAATAATATCAGCAAGTGCTGATAATTACCATGTAATTGCCAGTCCCCATTCTATTTAAATTATCACCTTGAAAAGCAGCCCAAGAGTCCAACATGTTTAGACAGTATTATGGGATTAAGGCCCTGAAATCTAATTTTTTTCCTCTATTTAATGAGCACTGTGTTTTCTGAGCTCACCTTTCATTCTAACACGCTATGGTAGCATTAAACCCTTCTTACCAAGTACTGGAACAGGTTCTTTTATTCCTCTTTCCTACTGCCACTTTCATTCCATTTTGCTGCTTGCCACTATTCAGTCTATCCCCCAATTGTACTGTTTTGTGTACCCCTTCCCAGTTTTTCAACTGTTTAAGTTTTTCAACAGATCAATAAAAAATTGGAAGATATATTTGGATGTTGAGAGGATATATTATTTAATATTTAAAACCCCAGCCATTCCTATGTGAATGGGATGTATTTAATAACTGACAAGTACTCCTTTCTGTTTTTCACCTCATGTTAGAAACTTTTATGAAATCCTTTAGTGTGTACCTGACAAAATCATGAACATTCAGACCTCATTTGTTTTCACACACATATTCCAACAGCTCTTAAAGAATTCCTCTGCATCTAATTGATTAAAAGTCATAGATTGTTACTAGGGTAATGAACCAGGAGGACCTTTTAAGCCTAGCCAAGTTTTTCCGAAGGAGTAATGATGTCCTTTATCCAAATAGGCGATTGAGGGCCAGGCATTTCTAAGCTACCTCTGTCCTTAAAGGGACATGGGTGCCAGGCCCAGTTTAAATTTCTTATTCCCCATCCACTGGTCTAGACTGTGCTTAAACTGGGTAATAAACAAACTCAGCTTCACATGGATGGGAAGCCTGTTCCATATGAAGGGCAGTATCTGGGACACAAATCTGTCCCTCTGGCTTGTTCTGTTCAAGTTGAAGACAAAATTCAGTTCAATAAACAGTACCAGAAATACAAGGCCTGATTTACGACTATGCAGGAGATTCATAAGTGTGAGGTTTGTGGATGCCTTGTAAGACAGACGTAGATAACCCCTCAGCAATCTGTAGGAGACTGTGTGGAGGGAAAGGGCTTTAAACTGCTCTGCGTAAGGCAAGTTTGTTAAACCTTGTATTCTTTTTGTAAGGAACCCCTGAGGTTGCTGTTTTTTCTGCATATGCCTAGTCAGGCATATACAGAAAGGAGCATTGTACTCTATGAAACCAAATATTCCGCATGGCTTTTGGTAATATGTTTATTGTGGGTTTAATGTAAATTTTCATGCAATTGACTCTGACCTTGGAACCCAGACTTAGGATAATCATCTCCAGGATCAAGTATACTGTATGTAAAGTGCAAAGTTCTGATCACATTGGCCTTCATCAGTGAATCCAAGGGTTAGGAATTTGTGTTTTATTACATAGGTTGGTTTTATGGAATTCTCTAAATACCATGCTGTTACTCTTAAGTAGACAAACCTACCCCAGTAAACAGGATGTCTTCTGTCCCTTTGCTTGAAGTAATGCTGCTAAATCAGAAACCTAAATTACAAAAATCCTCTGTTTGCAGAAAGTTTGGAAATCACAAAGACTCCATACCTTTTCTACAAATGGCATCCAGTGTTAAAGGGAATTTGAATGGGAGTTTGCACTCTGTGCAGGATTTTAGTGTCTTGTATTAGAGCATCATTATCACATTTGTAGATGTTTTTTTTTTAATTCACATTACTCTGCATCCTCATACCCCAGTGTCATGTATAATTATCACATTAAAGCGACTAAACCTTAGAATAATTACTTAATAGTGACTAGTGCAGAACTTTCCCCTTCAGGGCTTTATCCATTTCCAGCTGTAATTTAAAATTGCTAAGTTCTTTTGGTGACATTGGTTGATTGTGATTTACCCTTGTAGCCTGTAGACATTTACTTTGTGTTGATCATTAAATTTTTATTTCTATTTTTTTATTTTAAATTTTAAGTAAATCAGTGAACTCATTTTGCAGATCGTTTTTAGATACGACTTGAGCCACATGGGCAAGGTTAAAATTTATATACATGGATGCTTTTAAGCAGTCAGTTAAAGCAGAAAGTCGTTTGAAAGTGGAGAGAAATGGGAGTTAACAAGAGAGCAATCCACTTGGACATAAGAACATAACTACATACAGACAGTTAAACTCCAAACCATGGAACTGTGAAGCAGTTAACACGTAACATCCCACATTCATTTTGCTGGATATACAACTTGTTTGGATAAGCTTTAGTTTGAGTTTAGTGTATTCTTTAACTAGGAAAGTAAACTGGGTTGACTTCAGAAGACTGAAAAACCAAAAGACTGAATCCCAAATGCTAAAAACTCAAAATACTGAAGGATGGAATTTCCCCTTCCTCACTGTTGTGTAGTCTTGAAGCTGGTATTTATAATTAGCAAGGGGTGTAGGGGCGCAGCCTCCCACATTACTGATGCAGAAGGGTTTCAGTATTTTGAGTTTTCAGTATTTTGTTTGTCAGTCTTCTGAAGTAGACCCATGTGTGTGTGTGTATATCTATATATATCTATATCTATCTATATATATATATATATATATATATATATATATATATATATATATATGGCGTGCAATCACTTATGCGAATTGCAGAAAGTTGAACGGTTGATGTGCGAACACACGATTGTCAAGGGGCAGGAAATCGAACTGAAAGAGGTCGAATGAGGTTAGTTGAGAATGTGGATGGAGGTCGGACTTCAGTGAGAAACAGGGAAGTAGCCCATTTCCTTACTGTAGTGCAATCTCAGAGTTGCTATATTTAAGTGGGGGGGGGTGCAGGGGGGCAAAGCATCCCCCCCTGCTTAATAGTAGAGGTTAGCTGAGTCTGTAGGGTGGAAGACTGTAATGTTGAAAATGTCGAATAGACATTCCCATTTTCAACATTCTGGTCTTAAGCTGTTGTAAGATTTCGACATTATTTTTCTGCATTGTCATTGTTTGACTGGATCAGTATTGAACCTACCATGTTAAACCTGTGTGTGTCTGTGTGTGTATGTGTGTAATATATATATATGGGTCTACTAGGCTGACTGCACAACACCGACATCCCAGAACGACTTTCCACTCCAGGTAAGTAACCGCTTGGCCATCCTGAAAAAAAGTAAAACCAAAGAAAAGCAAACCCACCCATATGGGGGCTTCACCCCCCCCCCCAACTAAATATACCAACTTTGAGATCGTACTACCATGGGGGTAAGGGACAAAGTTCAATAGGGTGGCCAAGCAGTTCCTTTCCTGGAGTGGAAAGTCTGTGTTCCAGGATTAGTGCTGTGAGGTGATATGAATTTTGGGTAAGTGAAATTTCGGTCTACCGAAGTAGAACCATATATACATATATATATATATATATATATATATATATATATATATATATATATATATAGATATATATATATATATATATATATATATACATATAGATATATATATATATATATATACATATAGATATATATATATATATATATATACATATATATATATATATATATATATATATATATATACACACAAACACACACACATACATAAACGTATGTTTTTGGAAAGTGACGGGAATCGGGCCTACCCTGGGAAAAACGTGGGATGACAGAGGGAGAACAGTTATACTTCACATAAACAGTGGGTAGAGCTGGTATTGTACTCCAGATCATGGAGCTGAATCAGATATCAGGACTGCTGAACAGCTATACTCTGGTTTAAGATCCTCAGTGGGTGAAGACGAGTACAGAAGTATCCACCACATTAGAAAATGTATCAGAAAACACCCTTCCCCTGCATGTTCAGTGTGAATGCAGCAGTGATTGTTGGTACAAATGAGTCTGAGCATGTTTGAGTTCACTGTATCATGGCAGATAATTTAACTATAAATGCCATAGCGGGGCTCTTAAGAGCTCTGTCATTGTCATCTTTAGTCATTAAGCGAGGTGACTAAGATACTAGGTACTCTTATTTTTATTGTTAATCAGTACCTTTCTGTGGCAGATATGCCCTATAAAAGTGCTGCAGTAGAATTATTTTTCATGTACATTTGTCAGACTAAGTTGTACAACTGTGTCTGATTTCAAATATAAGATGCAAAAACTTGAATGGCAGTGGTGACTTTCTGCTGTTCCTGGCAGCTTTGGCTTCTTCATTAATCTCGTTAATTTAGCCCCACTGCAGTGCCATCTGACACATTCCAACATGTGTTTTCTTTATCAGTGGGCTTAGTAGATCTTAACATTCTGCCTATTTGCATCTCTGGGGGTATAAAAATTTGTTGTCTACATGCAAAAGAGATTTGTAGCACCATATAAAAGGTACTAGTTTTATTGAACTTAAGAACTTTCAACCATGAAAACTTTCATGTGTTGAAGGTTCAGCAGTACATTCAAGGTATTCCAAGGAATAAAGGTTATACCCTTTGTATTATTTCCATCATACCAGCAATATGTTGATACCACAAGCCACTAATATTGTCTTTTAGCCGTGGGTATGACAGTACGTGGTTTCTGTTTAGTACACGGGGATCCTCATCAGGTAACACATCAGCCCATGATGTCACCCTAAACTTGAATATGCTTACTTGTAGGAATTTTTCTGCTGTACAAGCCATTTAACATTTTTAACTTAATGTAGGGGTTGGTCTCACAGAAAAACTGAAATCTATACCCTCGTGGGTTGGTCTCACAGAAAAACTGAAATCTATACCCTCGCAGCATATGTTTCTTGGCTGCAGTTGTCTCTATGCAGCATTATAATTATAATTATAGATTTGGCAGATAATGTCTTACTGAATCCTTTTCTCACTGACAACTTGGCAACTTAAACAGTTAATATAAAATGAAGCAAAAATTGGATACCTACTTGTAAAATAAAACATGCAAATCAGAAGGAAAAAAATAAGCTCAAAACGGTCAAGGGGAAATTTGTCAGTGGCCCTTTTCTGTAAATATATTCTGTAATGTACATGTTCATCAGTGGCACTGTCTTGTCACCAGCGATATCAAGAGTGCAGACCATGCCTTTTAAAGGGAAAGGCCCTTATTTTAAAATTTTATTGGGAAAGAAGCATTTTTGATGAATTTGGATTTCTGAATTGTACTTAAGATTTTAAGCAGATTAGAGAACAGTAGCCACGGCTTAAACTACCACCAGTTATTCCATCAGCGGCCTGTTTGGTAGACTCTTTTGGCCACCGTTAACAACTATGTGTTCTGTTGCACCTACTTAAGTACAGACTAGTGTAGAAGAAATGCAGAGCAATTAAGCAGTATAATGTGGCTGTAGGTACAATAGGCTGTCATTATTGGATAACCACTTTTTAGTGGGACAAGAGAAAACTTGCTGTAAATGGTTACATGTATCATAGCGAAAGATCATATTATGGAAGAAAACTATTGGTGCTGTGTTGAAAAGCTCCACTGATAATTGGAAAGGAGGACTTGCAACCATTTCCAGTGGGGGAGAAAAAAGAGCCGTCTCAGTACTCCACATCAGCAGTCACCTGATGCCACTGCTCCAAAGGTCGAGCTAGTAAAGCAGCATGTAAATAGTTCACATAATACTAAAGGTCCAGAGCCATTTTATACCATCAGCTACTGCAGACACCTCTGCACAGGCCAGGCAGGCCCTTCCACCTGGCAAGGATTTTAGCAGGTGAGTCATAAGAGGTAGGAAACGGGGCTTTCTAGATGTCAGGTAAACTACAATTTACAAACTACAAACAGTCAGGAATGCTCTGGTAAAGCCTCAAAGTATTATTGCTTTTTAATCCAGTGTGCAATTTTGTTTGACTCCCTGGTTGAATGTCTTCAGATTTAAAACACATAATTAAAGAACACATGGTATGTAGTCCAATCTCGCCTACATTCTTACCCGTGGGTTCGGAGCCAATAGGCCAACTTTTTTTAGCTCGAAGTCTTCTATTGGCTGGGCTAAGAAGGTATCCCATGCTGCACTGCTGCATATCCCCAGATCTCGTTTGCCACTCGTGTAGCTCGGACGTGGTCTCGCTCTTGGCTGTGGCTAAGTACCTTTTTTCTTCTTCTTGAGAGAATTTGTTAAAAACAAAAGCTATTTTAATAGCTATGTCTATTTGGTGTTTTTTGGGTATAATCTGTAGTGTGAGTGTTTTTGTGGTATCCCACTAGCTGTTCCAACGGGCTAGGCCTGTTTCAGTTAGAGGACCTAGTCTGTCCCCTTTCTTGTCCCTGTGGTTGTCTATTGCTCTAAAACCGTTTGAATTAGAGGTTTTAGTGTCTGTCTTCTGTGTTCTGTATGCGAGTTGGTCTAAAACCGTTTTAGTCCTAGTTGACTTAGTACATATCCCTTTTGAGGACTGTGCATGTGCTGTTGTTTGTGGAAAAATTTGTTCCCGCGCTTAGTGGTGTTTGTGTGACTGTAGTTGGCTTTTTTCAGTCAGGCAGTAACTTGCTTGTTGTCTTGGTATTTGTGAGTAATTTCAAAATGTCCAAAGATTCCAAGGAGCACAAACCTTCGGGTTTTAAAAAGTGCTCTGTGTGGTTACAAGATGTCCATCACTGATGGACATTCAGTATGCGTTTATTGTCTGGGAGCAATTCACTTGCAGGAGTTCTGCAGTTTCTGCCATGCTTTTAGTCCCAGGGTGCTCCAAGAAAGAAAGAATAAATTAATACTGAAGGGACTCTTGAAACCGTCATTCGAAGAGGCCATGGATTCTGCTTCCAGTTCTAAATCAAAATCCACAAAGTCAAAAAAGAGATCTCCGGCCCCATCAATCTCCCTGGAGCCACCAGAGAAAGTAATCAAACTGGCTTCGACACCCTCGGCTCCACTGTCCTCGGGGCCGCAGGAAGTGTCGGTGCGGATGGAACCAGCGTCGGCTCCAATTGTATTGGAACCTATTCAGAGCCGATCGCCCAGTACTAGACCAGTGTCATCTGAGAGGAGATCCCGATCTCCCCCCCTGTCACCCAAATCCTCCAGGACACTTTCAGATGTGGATGTTGATAGGGTGGTGCAAAGACTCCTTCAGTCACCAGTTTTGGCAAAATTGTTCTTTGCTCCATCCCAGTCTGCTCCGGAGCCCGTCCCGATACCTTCGATTATTCCTCCTCTGAGCGCATCTCTGTCTTTGGAGCCGGAATGTTCTGCTCCATGTAATGTGTCTAGGTCGGCTCCAATGCCCCCTCCAGGCTTATCGGTGCCATCAGCTCCGACCCTGTCGGCGCCGTCCACGAGGTTCGGGACACGGGATTCTTCAGTCGGACCTGAGGGGGACACTTTTTGGTTCCTAGTCTCCCGCTCGGTGCCTCTGCTCGGGGAACCCCGACTCCTGTCGTGGTCTCGGAGGCTGGCTGGTCCTCTGACTCAGGGGGACCAGCCTTTGAGGCCATGCGGAGTGTGATGACCAGATCTTCAGCCACATCATGCGGGTCGGTCATTCTTTCCCTGCCTCTCTGGTGAGAGCCTCTGATCACCACCTATCTGTAGACAGCGGTGCCCCAAGGCCTAGGGATACCCCCACGAGTGGTCCCCAACTTTCTGAGGGCCCCTCAGAGTTTTTGACTGAGGAGCCCCCTAGAAAGAAAACGTGCAAGAGGAAGCACATAGACTCCCAGGATGAGTCTCTCACCTCAGATACTGACCTCGAGGAATCGGAGGGGTCCCCCAAGTCATCCTCTGATGATGATTCTTTCTCCGACATCCTGGAGATATTGAAACAAAGAGGTGACTGGCCGTTCAAAGCCCCTTCCAAGGAGTCTATCTTCCTGAAGGCCTTTCGTGCTTAGCCCTCCGCCTCCTGGGTGTCCCCACCCTTCGAGCTCCTGGATTTAATTTGTCGGAGGGTGTGGGAGAACCCTGATTCTGTGGAACCCGTACCCAGGAGACCTAACAAATTTCTCTCTGCTCCTCCGGGTAAGGAATTTTTGTCCAAAGGAGTCCCTGTGGATGCCATGGTGGTGGCGGCGGCCACTTAGAAGTAATTAGCTGAGACTTCTTCCTCCGTCCATCCTCCTAACAAGGAGTTTAGGACCATGGGCCGGTACGGGAAGTGTACCCTCTTGTCAGCAACCTTTACCTTATGGTTGATGAACTACCTGTCTCATTTTACTCGGCTCCAGAGAGATCTCCTCAAGGGGTTAGGAGATACTCTTGCGGGTAATGTTCCTGAGGTGGTGGCCCAGACGGTTAACGCCCAGGTGTCTACCCTCAATTCCATCGTTAACTCCTCCATGCGGCTGTCTGCTGCAGGAGTCCATTTTTCCCTTCCCTCTGGGCCTTACCCCAGGGCCCAGAGGGGTGGGAAGATGTGGTTCAAAAAATCACAGAGCTTTTTTTCCCGGTGCACAAGGTAAGCCCTCCTCCTGAGGCAGAGGAGGGGGAGGTTATTCAGGGAGACGCTGCCCTAGAGGCAGAGGGGTCCCCCACAATTCCTTTTGCGGCTCTCCCTACCATCATTCCTGATGGGATGCCCGACTGTGCATTTCCGGAGCCAGTTGGGGGTCGAATATCGTTATACCTGGAAGCCTAGCAAAGCATCACCCAGGAATGATGGGTATTATGAATAATTTCCGGAGGTTATGCCATCCCTTTTTCATCACATCCTCCTCCAGCCAGAAAAATCCCGGACGTTTCCACCCAGTCAAAGGGATCACGCAGCTTTAGAGGTTTCAAAGCTGCTAGAAAAAGAAGCCATCCAGTATGTTCCCTCAGACCAAATCGGATTAGGGACTTACTCAAGATTCTTTTTGGTGCCAAAAAGAGCAGGGGACCTGAGACCCATGCTAGATCTCAGCCAATTGAACAACTATGTACAAAAGTCCAAGTTCCGTATGGTCACACTACAATCAATTCTCCCATTGTTGTGAAAAGAAGTATGGATGTGCTCCATTGACCTCAAGGATGCTTACTACCATATCAAAATGGACAGGGCATCCAGGAGCCATCTACTAATCCAAACCAGGGACGCTACCATCTATCTGTGTCAACAGTTGGGCATAACACTGAACTGGGAAAAATCTGCCTTGTTGCCCTCACAACGTGTCATGTTTATAGGTGCAGAGCTAGACACCGTTCAAATGCGAGCCTATACCAGGAAAGAATCGGAGTATTACAGCAACAGGTGCACGCCCTGCTTCCCCTGAGAAAAGTGAAGGCAAGAAGGGTTCTCCAACTCCTGGGGACTATGGCAGCAACAATTATGTTAGTCCCTCTAGCGAGATTGCACATGAGGCTCCTTCAATGGCTACTCTTTGCTCATTGGTCTCTACAGAGACTTCCACTTTCCCACCCTATTTTGATCACGGACACATGCAAACATGATCTCAGTTGGTGGCTTTACATCAACAAATCTGGACAGGGGAAAACCCTTCTTTCCACTACCCCCGGTTGCCACAGTGACCACAGACGCCTCCCAAATGCGGGGGGGGGGGCATTATCTAGGCAGGACAGTCCAAGGCACATGGCAAGATCACGAGATACATCTGCACATCAGTGTCCTAGAGATGAGAGCGGTGCTACTTGTGTTGCAAGCACTTCAGAGCTGTCTACCTCTCGGGACGATTGCAGTACACTCCGACAATATGTCAGTGGTGTAGTATCTGAACAAGCAGGGAGGAGCCAGATCATACCCCCTCTGCAGAGAGGCCATGCGAGTGTGGCAGTGGGCAGTATCTTCCCAACGGTTTCTGGTGGCAACGCACATTCCGGGGAAGTCCAACGTGATAGCAGACAGACTAAACAGAGCTATTCTGTTGCCTTACGAATGGTCCCTGAATCGTCTAGTTGCAGAATGAATCTTCAGCAGATGGGGTCAGCCCTGCTGAGACCTTTTTGCCAGTCCCCTCAATGCCAAATGCAGCAGCTACTTCATGCTGATACTCCCACAGGGGGAGTCAACCAGGGACACTCTAGTTCACGATTGGCCCTGCGGTCTGCTTTACGCTTTCCCTCCGTTTCCCTTGCTATCAAAGGTGATTCAGAAGGCGCAATCCTTGGGAAGCAGAATGATTCTAATTGCTCCACACTGGCCTCATCAAGTTTGAATCCCCTTTCTCCATCCCTACATTGTGGACACACCTTGGACTCTGGACCCACAACCAGACTTACTGACACACATGGGACAGTTCCACCCCTCTCTGCAGACCCTCCGGTTGACAGCCTGGCTACTCCACTTCTGTCATTAGTTAGGCTTCATCACTTTTCACCTGAGGTAGTTCATATTTTATATTCCTCTCATAAGCCCTCTACTAGGAAGATTTATTCCAGCAAATGGAAGAGGTTTTCTATTTGGGCTCATACCCAAGGAATTGACCCTTATACAGCTCTAATTGCTTCCGTCTTGTAGTTTTTGTTTATGCTTTTTCAGCAGGGCTCAGCATCTGCTACCATTAAAGTTCAATTGGCAGTGATTTCTAATTTTCATGTTGCTAATGAGCCTAGTCTGATGGCTCACAGACTCTGTAAGGCTTTCCTGAAGGGCACTCTGTTACTCCGTCCACCTGTCTCAGAACCGATCATGCCCTGGGATCTAAATTATGTCCTGCAAGCCCTTACATCACCACCATTTGAACCTGCAGCTACCTGTGACTTAAAATTCTTGTCCTGGAAAACTGCCTTTTTAATAGTCATCACATCAGCCAGACGCGTCTCAGAAATTCAAGCTCTTTCTGTCAAACCCCCATACTTTATCTTTCATAAGGATAGGGTTTCTCTTAGACCAAACCCTTCCTTTCTTCCTAAAGTGGCGTCCATATCTAATCTTAATCAATCTATTGAGTTGCCAGTATTTTTTCCCCATTTTTCAAACAAGGTAGAATTTAAATTTCATCAATTGGATGTACGCAGACAGTTACGTTTCTATCTACACAGAACCAAAGATCTCCAAAAATCTGATCAGCTGTTTGTCTCCTTTTCGGAAAACATAATTGGGTCCCCTGTCTCCAAGATCACCCTATCCAGATGGATATCAAATTGAATCTCTTTCATTTATTCCTCAGGGGGTAAAGACCTACTGTTTCCAGTCGAGGCTCACTCTACTCGGGCTGTATCTACATCTACAGCCTATCAGGCCAGGTTATCTATGGATATTTGTGCTGCAACTACCTGAGCATCTCCTCACACCTTTGTTACTCATTACAAGCTGGACGTGGTATCTAAGGGCAGGTCTTACTTTGGTTCCAAAGTTCTCAGGAGTATCTTCATTTGAGCCTCCCAGGATGTAGGTGCTGGGGACGCTGTCCCACGGGTAAGAATGTAGGCGAGATTGGACTACATAACATCAAGAAGTTATGTACTCACCATAATGTTCGATGTATGTAGTCCATCTCGCCTCACATTCTTTCTTACCCTCCCACCTTCCCCCTTCCTGGAGGGATCTGGAGGTTAGGTCTGTGTTTTAGAGCTCCCCCTTTACCTTTAGTTTATTCCTCTTTACTTGGATGTTGTTATGCATGGGGTACGAGTGTGGTGTTCGCAGCAAACTAGATCTGGGGATATGCAGCAGTGCAGCATGGGATACCTTCTTAGCCCAGCCAATAAAAGACTTAGAGCTAGAAAAAGTTGGCCAAGTCGGAGCCGATAGTCGGCTCCGAACCCACGGGTAAGAATGTGAGGCGAGATGGACTACATACATCGAACGTTATGGTGAGTACATAACTTCTTGATTCAGAAACACCTGTCACAACGTTGCAGTAATTAAAAGCATAATTAACACTTATCTGCCCATAACCAGCAGCAATTAATGGGCGGATGCATAAATCCTCACTTCTGGTTAAAAAATCAAAGTAAGATAGTCGTATATAAAAAAATCGTATATAAAGAAGGGTTCCATGATCTTATAGGAGGTTCGACTTTTTTGAAATGCAATGTGAAACTGATTAGTTTGTATGTATTATGCAATAATACTTTGAGGCTTTACCTGAGCATTCCTGACTGTTTTTCTTTTTAATAGTTTAGTTTGTTTTTGTACGCTGTTTTTTAGGTAAACTACAATTGCCATGGCTCATGTCACACCTGAGTAACTACTCTTGAGGCAGAATGTCCTCATAATGAAGTAGTCCAGCAAAGCAAGGATATGGTACTGCTGATCAGCATTCTGGAAAATGTAGTCGACCTGCACATCTTTGGAGTGTAAACTGTAGATGGAATTTCCCCACCAGGGCCTTTATCTGCAAGTCTGTATTACCTGTCCTGGTAAGGAAGATCCGTAACAGCAGAATTTGCTCCCGTGTGTACACCCTAATGACCTTTCATGGAAGATCTTCATACAAAGCTTTTTATGTGGTAGAAGTGTGACAAGAAGGTTCAAGACAGAATGCATTGTATGACATTCAGCTGGCAGCCATCATGGCAATAAAGGCTGCTGCTTTCCTTTACACAGTGACAAAGGGCTGCTGGTTCCATTTGATCTAGGTCATGATGAGACAGCTGCAGCATCAGGGCCTTCTTAAGACCTATGACCAATTTCCAAAAATTCAAATAAAAGTAGATTAGATACCAGTTTTGACCTTTCTTGCCTGCCCATAAAATTGGTACCAGTGGTTCAGGAAGTACTATGTTTTACAAAAATCCATGAAGAAACTGTAAAAAAAAAATGCACCCCCCCCCCCCCAAAAAAAAAAAAAAAACCTACATACTTTCTGGTCATGGAAGACCTGCAGAAGAGAGCCCATCAGCAAACAAAAAGGCATTACTGGAGTATGGCACAGACGTATTTACAGGCCTTAACAACCTGCAAGCATTTACTCCTGCTACAAATTTTGTACCTAGTTCAGCTGTTGCAAGCAGAGCCAGATCTAGCACTAGCGACTGCACTAGCTTGAGGCTGCCACAGAACTTAAATTTATTCTTTGAGTGCACTCTGCTTACATTACATTCCTTCTTTAAGGATGCATGCAGTGTGCTTCCTTAGTACTGTCTGTACATGCATCTTTAGTACGACACAGCAGAGCATGTGCAATAGGTTAGTGGGGGGGGGGTGCTGCCCCAGTTAGGGATGGCAGGTTGGTCATCTCATTCAGACTCAAATTCTGTACCTCAGTACAAGACCCTCGAGCCTGATTCATCCCACCAACCGCCAAATTGTCTTTGCATTTCAAAGACTTTTGAGTTTCTGTGCATTTTCAAAGAATGATGAGTTTCTCTTCATTTGCAAAATAATGTTTACTTCCAGTGTATTTTCAAACAATGTTTAGTTTCTGTGAATTTTCAAGTCCTGTTGAGCTGCTGAACATTTTCAAGGGCTGTTAGGTTTTAAGGGAAGAGAAGTTTACTGTTGCAAACTCTGTTTTCACTGTATAACTGTTTTGTTTAGCAACTGGTCGTCATCAGTGGTTGTGTTCTCAATTTTAAAAGCAGTGTTAGCACAACAGGTAGCACACCTCCTTTTGGTGCAGAAGGCTGTGGTTCCTACTCCCACACCATGTACATGGAGGGCTGTTATTACAGTGCCTCCTTTAAGGGGGAGGGTTGCTGCACTCCTCAATGTGCCCTCCTTTGGATGAAATGCCTAGTAACTATGAACCTAGTTTGACAGCCATTCCCTATTACAAGCTTATCAATTTTTTTTTTTTAATGTAACATAGGCAGTTTATTCTTCAAGGGCAGCAGGCACTGAGTTTGTACATAAAACACTGAAACATAAAGTTGATTGCCAGCAGTAACTTCTTCATTAGTTATAGATCTCTTTAATGTGGAATTATTCAGATGACTTTTACTTCTGCAGAGATTGTCTATATATTGACTGATACCAATGGATTATAATGAATGAAGTTAGAGTGGCCTCTTGTGGTTGAAGTGTTCTATAATGGGTAGTTTTATCCTTATTGGTTCATATGTTTTGTTTCATTGTTTACTGGAAAAATGTTCAAACCCACAAATTTAAAACACACTGTAACAAGTGGTGCTGTATTATACAAGGAGTATAATTTAATACAATCACATGGTGCATGTAAGAATGCATGCATGCATGGTCCAAAAAATGTGTGCAAGGGGTTTATGGTATGAAAACAACCCCAAGGTAAACTTAATCCGCTACGGACCAGATGGCATTATCTTTGAATGTGCGTTTCATTACCATTCCAATTAATGTGAGTTTCAAGGACAGAGAAGCTTACTGTTCGTGCTAAGTCTGTGTTCATTGTGAGACTGCATTGCTTTGTTTAGCAGGTGGCTGTCAGACTTTGGGCTATAAACATTTTAAATATTTATAATCATTGTAGAAGTAAAGAAGACAGTAGTATGCACACTGAGAGGTGTGAACAGTGTTTATGATAACTGGGAAGAAATAGCCAAGTAATGGAACACTGTAACGGCTGGCGGGAGGGGCTGATCCATTACCCTGCCTAGGGCCTACTTGACCATCATCCGGCTCTGGTTGCAAGACAAGGTAGGCATACTTTGTAGAAGCTTAAAAATGCTTTCTCATGTTCCCACAATGCAGGGTCTGAATTGAAAGGGAAACCAGGTTCGCTGACTGTAGTCCGCATCAAAAAAACATGAACAGCTGCTGTACTGCTTGGGTTCTGAGCAGTTTCTAGCAGCCTAGAACATGCTTATGTGAAGAACTGCACCCTGAATGCAGATACCAGCATTCATTGTGGCTGTCTAGAATGACCAACCAACTGTTGACATTTTAGTCTAGGAAACATTTACAGTTTGCTACTCCGATGCAGTTGTTGATAGTTTGATAATCCCATAGTATTTTATATTTATTTATTCTATTAAAGCTTGTCAACATGTAATTTATTCTCATTTAAAAATGTTATTTTATCCTTGCATCCATGGGTCGAGTTTCAGCACAAGTGTTATCAATTTCACAGCCATAAGGAGACCAACTGGTTATGCAATGGGCACAAAGCTAAAAATAAGTCTTGGCTGGATTCTAGTCCATCACCAAGTTACTTAAAAAAATATATTTCTATGCAAAAAGTATTTACTGTTTTAATAACTGCATTTCTTATTTTTAATGTGTGTATATTATTTTGTTTTTGTTTCTTGCTTTTGATATTGGGATATGGTTGTCTTCCTAAAAGATATTTTAAATTAAAATGAAATTATAAACTGAAATTAATGGATGCCATGAAACTCTCCCTTGCTTGTATTTCTTGTAGATGTGTTTGTCCGCTTGCCACCCTTCTGTGTTTTATCACAGCATTTTGATAATTTTACACTTTTCTTTGTTTAAACTTTAATTCTAATAGTTATATTGTTTCCTTGACCATACATTGGGGGCTTCAAGGCTTTTTGTACACTGCAAGTTGAAATGTATAATTAGCTTAATTTCATTTGAAGTAATAAATGGGTAAATCTGTGTAACAGAGAACTGATGGTAACATGAATGCTTACTTACAAGCGCTGGATGCAAGAAACAAGCACATGCTTAACACAGTCCAGCCCCTTTTAAGCTCTGGCTCTTAGTGGTCATAATATTGGTGGCTTTGCTGCTAACCTGGAATTATGGGTAGAGTGAATTACAGTGGTATGAACGGTACTAATCCCTTTCGTTCCATTTACTTATTTTATTCAGAATATTGTATATGATTGATTATTTTTCAGTCTTAATGTGTTAGTTGGATTATTGGTACTGCTGTGGCTCAATAGACTGGAATTCATTAAAAAATAAATTGTGGCTTGATTATGGAGGAGAGTGTACTCGCCCCTTCCCCCATTCATTTAGCATTACAGCAAGTCTCATCTTCACTTGATGTTCATTATGGAACATAGTTCCATTTCTGAATTTTTTTGAATTAGTTTAATGTCCTTATTTTGCTAGACCTTTTTTTTTCCTAGTGTAGGTAATGAGATAATTGTGCAAGTACTTAAAATATATAACTCTTTGTAGATCAAATCCCTCGTGTCCTGTATGTCTGCCAGTGCGTATGTTATCATCGAAGGGGAAAAATGTTTGTGCTTCTAGAGAACGTCTTTGTCTTGTTTTCCTTTACCTCTATCCATCTATTTGCAGCCTGACATGCAGTTAGTTTCCAGTGGTAAAAAGTGTGTCAGACTTCATGAGCTCTACCAGACAAACTCATCAACAACTTCCACAGTCACAAACACGACTTTCAGGAAGACTAATGGATAGCAGAAGTTGAATATCTGACAGCATGTTAGTGTTTATGAAAAAATATCATCCCTTTAGCTCATGTTAAGCTCCGGGGTTGAGATGACTGATGCAGCCAAGCAGGGAAGCTGTGTTTGCATTGTATTTCAAAGACAAAATTCTCAAGCTTTTTTTTTTTTCCTTTTTGATGTTGTTTTAGGAGAAACTATTGTTTAAAACTTGAAAAAAATGCCCATTTACTGTAGATAGATAAAAATTTAGTCAGCTAGCTAAATCGGATAGAACTTTTGTAATTTTGTTTACACAGTTGTTCTGGTTTTACAGACTTGTAAAAAAAAAAAATATATATATATATATATATATATATATATATATATATATATATATATACATACATACACACACACACACATATTGGTTTGTAATATATTTACATTTGTTCTCATACTTGGTAAAAACAGTGTACTCACAAATAGAAAGTAAGTTAGCACAGTGTATGAGGCTTAATATTTACACACTGTACGGAGACAGAGTTGTACAGATGTTAGTTCTACGTACTGCCTCAGTGTTTGTTTTCCTAGTTTACTTCTCATCTTTGGTGCTGTCTTTGCGAAGTACGCATTATCCATGTTCTCCTTTTGCTTGCATGGATTTTTTGCTAGGTGCTGAGGTTTCCTTCCACATCACAAAAGTGTACTGTATGTGAATTTCTTGTCCTACAAATTCCTCATTCTTTTGTGCACTGTGAATGATTGTTATCCTGTAATAGACAGACCTTCTAGCCAACGTAAGATTTTCTTTTTTCTTCTTGTCTCCTTTTGGCTGCACCTGTTGGGGGTCGTCGCAGTGAATCAGCGATCCATAGAATGAGTGGCAGTAGAGTTCGATGGTGTTGAGTTGCCAGCCTGGCACCTAAACTTCCTAAGAAGGCACACATGCACACACTCATACCTATGGCTAATTTAGAGTGTCCAGTCCACCTGCAGCATGCCTTGGGAATGTGGGAGGAAACCGGAGCACCCAGAGGAAACCTGAGCAAACACAGGGAAGGACATGCAAACTCCACACAGAAGGCACCCCAGCTGAGAATTGAACTGGAGAACCTCCTGCTGTGAGACGACAAAGCTAACCGCTCACCACTGTGCCGCCTGTAACCTGTTGAATATTAGGATAAGCTTCAGCTCTCCTTTGGCCTTGTGTTGAGTAGAATGGGAAATTGGGCAGTAAATTTACAGATTGCAAACCTCAAATTCATTGCCTTGTGCGCCTACAGAGAGAACACATGGTGAGCCACTGTCATCCACAGAGTTTACTGGGCAAAGGAGGGATAGACATAGTTTGACAGCTCTTTATTCTGTGTGGCACATGCAAACAGACACAGCTATAGACAACTTGCAAGTTGCCAAGCTACCTATGCATGACATTGGAATGTGGCAGTAGCAGTACCTACTGCATGACTGCACTGCCTGGCTGTATTCTTGCAGTCTGTTAAGTTGGATACAAAGTTATATTTGAAGCTAAATGCAGCTGAAGACGAAATTAAGGTCATATTGCTTCATAACCGGTTAAGAGTTTCTATTAGTTTCTCAGTCTGTATGTCGGTCTTTCTATCTGCATATATCTAAAGTAGAAGCATTGCATTTTTCTTGCTGTAGTTTGTATGTCTTCAGACATAGGAGACTACCATTTATAGTTGCCTTCTCTGCATATACCTATGTACCAATATTTTGTTTTCAAAATATTTGCTGCCACTGTTCTCATTTCTAGTTGTCAAGTATTTTCTGTTTGAAGAGGCCTGCCATCCCATGATGACATCCGGTACAGTGCATCTTAAAGTGCATTGCACCTATTAGTTTGTTTTTCATACACTGTACTGGCTACCGTTTTTATATGTCCATCTGTTTTTGCCTTTTCTCATCGTCATAGAAGTACGGTAGTTGAATTAGCATTCTCCAGATTGTTTATAGGTATGTGTGGACTGTTAATGGGGTGAGAGGTGGAATGGGAGAGAGAAGTCTTGGGATGGGGGGTTGGATCCAGGTGGATGCTAGTTTTACCTTTGTGAGGCTGGACAAGCAGTGAGGTGTGTGTGCCCTGTTGGGCTGTGCTTTTTTGGGTCTTATGGCAGAAATTCCTCATTGGCTGCCCTACCCCACCTCCCTCCTAAGCCATTCAGTCTCAGAATCTACCAGGGCTTGAATAGAAATCTGCCTCATCGGAACTGTCCCTTACCCCACCTGGATGGATGCAACCAGCCTTCTTGACCATGTCGAATGCCCAAACCACTAATCGAATCAGGGTCATCTGAGCCATAGTCGGGACATTATCTCTCTTTCCTCCTTTCTCCTTTGTCATGTATATACCTCCCCCACCCAACACAGTTTTAGGCAAGGACATAGTACCACCACTGCCTTAATATCTTTCATGGCCACTGTCAACCGAGCCCGTGATGCTGTTAAAATCATATCTTCAGTATTTCTTAATCGTTCTAAAGCTTTTGATACTATTTACCACTCTCTCCTTCTAACAAAAAACTCTATATAGGTACCTCACCTCAAACTCTAAGCTGTTTCACTAATTACCTCACTAACATGCAACTTATCAACTAAATGGCAGAACTCTTACTCCCCTTTCCTAAACACCACCACTGAGGTTCCTCAAGGCTTCATTTTAGGCCCACATTTGTTTAGCATATTTATCAATAACTTCCACACCACACTCTCTCAAGGCTCAGTCATCCAGTATGCAGATGGTTCCACTATCATCTGCACTATAAACAACTCCTCAGAACTACACCAACTCACCCAAAACATCCTCACATACACACAATTTTGGATGTCTAATAATCATCTTGCCATGACCCCCAGCAAAACCAAACTAGTAGTATTTGCCCCCAAAAAGTCCACACCCCTACAAAAAAGAATTTCATCATTAAATCCCTAAATGGTACCACCATCGACATTGTACCACAAAACTCCTAGGTGTCATCATAGATGAAAACCTCACATTTGACCTGCACATCTAGTCCAGTGCCAAAAAGACGCATCAAAAGCTTGGCATCCTCTACCGACACAAACATCTACTCAGTGCATCAGCCTGACTTTCCCTTGCCTCTTCTTTTCTGTTACCCTCTCTTTTATGTGGTGCACCCCTCCTCACCAACATTGAGTCCTCTTTAAATTCCAAACTAGACTCATGCTGCAAAGAAAGTGCTAAGTTTGTAACTAATGTCTCCTCCTCATCCCACCACTGCTTATCACTATGCATCCTAAAATGGCTTGAACTCCCCAACTATCTCACCTTTATCCAACTAATTACAACTCAGACTCATTCATCATAATCCATCCATGTGCCCTGCTTTATTTTCTATACTTACTTTCTACCTTCCTAACAGACCACTCCTATCCACCAATCAACTGTTTGTAAATGTAGAAAAACCCAAACTTTTGTCTGGCCAGATGCTTTACTCCCTTGCAGAACTTTGGAACTCCCTCCCCCAAACACTTAGATTCACCTGCTCAGCAACCCTCTTCAAGACATTTCTGAAACAACACCTCTCCTCATCTTGGCTGTGCACTTGTGCTTAACACCACATCTCATATAACCTAACTTCACCCATCCCAACTATTCTCACCCCCCACTCTACTAATCTGGCATCCTCCTTTCACATCCACCTGTCTTTTTACTTGCTCTGCCTCTCCATCCTGTCCACTTCCCTGTTCTACTAACCCTCATTGTACTACTATTGATCCCCCTGTCTATTTCCTTCTCTTCCTACCCCTTATAGACCTGCCATTGAACCATGCGAGACATTCAGGTACTCTCGCAGCCTACCTTAATATCATACCACCACATATGTCTGCAACGGTATCCACCGACTTTGCTGATTCCTTCAACAGGACTCATATAGCCTATCACTCTGCTGTTATACCTCCTAAACATGTGAAAAGTTTAAGTACCTAGTCAGTAATTAATTCCTATATTTGCTTTGCACCCACTGCATGAAGCTTCCTATATAAATTTTGCTAGTTGAAAACTACTCGTATGGAATGCTGTCATGTATATACTCTGTATTGCTTGTATATAATACCTTTGATTTGAGAATGATTACAGTACTGATTTGTATAAGCTGCCAATATGTACTAAATGTCTTTATTAATGTAAATTCTGTATTGTATGTGAAATGTTTTATATGTGGAGCTTTTTTCCCCCCAGGACTCCACTGAAAATGGGCACTTCTGGCCCAGCTGGACCATCCTGGTAAAAGAATGCAAGTAAATAAATGTACTGTTCTTTTGCTTCCTTTCTGCATGTGGCACGTTTTCTGCCTCCTGGTCTTTTCTGCTTCTCTCCTGCCTTTCTGTATTCAGACTGTTTGTGCTACTTGTCTTCCCTCATTTCTCTTCCTGCTGTGCTGTTCTGCCTAGTTTCCCCTTTGCTGTCCCTCTCGTCTCTTTGCACCAAATCTACCCAGGTCCTGCTATGTTCTAGCTGCCTACCTGCATCTGACAGAAACAGTTTGAGCTTTCTCGTCATTGTTTTCAGCTGTATTACCTCATCTTCTAACATCACATTTCTTCCACAAGTTCTGTGCCCATTTCTACAGCACATATCTCTGTGGTAAACAGCCTTCTTACACCTAGATTGCCTGACCTATGCAAGTCCCTCAGCTCTCTTCCAACCATTTTTTTTTTAACTTAGCTGTTTGAGTATAGTCAGTATTAAGTCTTCTGCTTCTAACGTCCCTAACAATCACTTTCGTCTACTGTGTTCCCAGTGCCAAATGAATGTCTTTGTCTGTTTTGCCTCAGTTAGATTGGATCTCCTGTTACACCCTGCCTTCTTACCGTGGCATTCCCTTGTGTTGTGATAAGTTTCCCAACTTATCTGTAGGCTTTTTTTCCTACCTTCAAGTTAGACTACTTAAGATAAAGGGAAGCCCAAGTATTTTTCTGCATATTCTCCAAATGTGCAGATATTTAATAATTCTAAATTATAAACACCTTCTCTGGGATTTTGTTTTTCAGTTTTGAACAACTCTGAGGTTACATTTATAAAACTAAGTAATTGAGATATGAGCTGAACACAGATGTAATCCATTTGATCCCCAAACAGTACATGCAAACTATGACTTCATGCCATCTTTTAAGAAAACAGAGCATTTATTTTTAAACAGTGTGAATGCCACCTCAGATCTCACCCTAAAAGAGGCCTTTGGCCTAGTGGGACTAACGTGGTCAAAGTGTAAATAGTAATAATGTTGTTGTGTCTTTTGGTTTTTCCCTGTTAGGGGTCGCCACAGCGGAACTCCGGTCCGCTAATGATTGGCAGTAGATTTTTACGTGCCGAGTTGCCAGCTCTGACGCACAACCTTCAATGAAGTTATGCCCATTCACGCATGTCTCTACACAGAAGACGCTTTAGCTGAGAATCGAACGGGACAATGTCTTACTGTGAGGCGACAACGCTACCGCAGCACCACTATGAATTTAACTTTCTGTCTTCTTGCTTGAATCATTAAATAGTCTCTCATTTCAGTGCAAAAGCAGATGTTCTTCATCTCACATTGCTGCAGTCCTTACACTTGGGTATTCCGCTGTCCTCGGTCGGCCCGAATATCAAAGTATAAGGCTGACGTCGGTCAAGGCGCATTAGACTGACATCAGGGCGTCAGGGTACAAATGCGCATGACCGACGTCATATCCTCAGTCTTTTTTGCCGCATGGTCCGATGCAGAAGCAGCGTTGCAAGTGCCGTTCGGCGTTCTGAAATTTTTCGAATTCGGAGTTTCAGACCGAGTCAAAGTTGGCTAAGTACCCCGTTGGGGAATATTTTAGTTTTTCTTGCCTCAGTGGTTTACGGATCTCAGAAAAAGTGAATAACTGTATTTCTTGTGGGAAACAGATACCGCATAGAGATTATCATACTTTGTGTTTTCCTTGTTTAGGGCCTGAGCACGACGTTGTTGGGTGTCGCTTTTGTGCTAGGTTCAATAAGCGCACTATTAAGCGAAGGTTAGATTGTGCCAGGTTAGTCTTTGGGAAGCGGTGCAATTATAATATGGCGACGGATGCTCCGGCCGCTTCTTCGAAGAAGCGCAAAGACAAAGCAGCTAAGCCCAGGCAAGAAGAGTCGTCCGTACCGGACGCCGGTTCTTTAGAGGTGTCGGTGGAGCCGGGGGTTCCGCCGGAGGTTTCTCTGGAGTCCCAGGGGGAGACTTTGTTATTGCAGGATGTGGCCTCTCAGGAGGCAGGCCAGGCTGAAGGGGCTTCTCAGGTTACTGTACTCCTCTCCCTTCCTAGGGTGGTTAGGCCCTCTCCTTCTGTTTCCAAGGCTTCTCCCAGAGGCAGGCCAGGTTTAGCTTCTGTTGGTGTCACTCCTAGTTCTTCAGGATCTGTGCCCAAGAAGCACATGCTTAAAATGGCAGAAGATTTGATTACTTTGATTAGAGGTTCTTTGCCCCCTCCTGATAAGAGACCTAGGGTGGAACCTGAGTTGGGGAGTTTTGAGGAGGCTTCGGATGTTTCAGAGTCTTCGGCTGAAGACTTGCAGGAGTATTCTCCTTATTCTGATTCTGATGTGGATGATTCTACTCCTTCTGCTTCTCCTCCTGAGGATTTTTCTTTTTCAGAGACTCTTCATTCCATGAGGGAACATTTTAAGTGGGAAGGTCAGGACTTCTCTGATTCCAGGAAAAGGCTTAGGGAATTTTGTTTTACCCCAGCATAGGCCTTTGGCTATACCTCCTGTTCTGGATGTTGTGGAAGATGTATTTGCAGAGGCTTCTCTTAATCCAGATTCTTTGCCTCCTGCTCCTGTTAAACCGGATAGGTATTACAGGGTGCCTGAAGCTCATAAGTAGTCCTAGGGCGGACCCAGAAACTGTTAGTCAGGGGCCTAAGGGTGTCAAGGCTTCTGTTGTAAAAAATCCGGTTCCTCCAGATAAAGAGGCCAGGGCTTTGGATAGATGGGGAAAGAAGGTCTATACTTCTTCCACCCTAGCTATGAGGGCTTTGAATTGCCAGTTTCACATGTTGAAATACCAAACTATCTACTTTCTCAATTGAAGTCTAAGGTAGATGCTCTGGCGGAAGGTATTGAGTGTAAGGAATTACAAGATTTGGTACATGTTTCTGAACAAGTGGGTAAGCATTCTTTGCAATGTGGTTTTGATGCTGTACAGGCCTCGTCTAGGGTGGCTGCCACTGGGTCAGTTCTTCGCAGGCACGCCTGGCTGAGGGATCAGAATTTATCTGACCATGTTAAGACAAGGATTTTAGATGCTCCTTTACAGTCTGATGTGTTGTTTGGTTCACCTGTGGAAGCAGTCTTAAAGAAAATGGAAGACAAGGCTAAGTCTATGCAGACTGTTAAAGATTTTTTGCAGGTTCAGCCTCCTAGGTTTAGTAGGAGTTGGCCTACCAAGGGGTGGACGTATCCTTCTTATGATTCCCAGTCTAGGGGTAGATCTAGACGTGGTAGGGGCAGAGCTCAGGGCTCTTTCAGGCCTAGAACAGGAGTTCACCTGCACAGTCTTCTGGTGAGGGCAGGGGTCAGTCCTTTCGTAAACAGGCCCAATGACCTACCTTTTCAGCTGCCAGAGCCTTCTCGTTTGGCAGCACCTTTGGGAGGAAGGTTGGCACTTTTCAAGAAAATTGGAGTTTAATTACCCAAGACAGATGGGTATTGGATATCATACACCAAGGTTACAGGTTTTATTTCCATACCTTGCCTCCTTTCAAAGGCATGCCAGACGTTCCTCCTCAGCAAAGAATAGAGGCTCACAAACAAATTTCTCTGCTACTTCAAATAGGGGCCATACAGCCGGTCCCTCTGCCAGAAGTGGGCCTAGGATTTTATTCTCGCCTGTTCCTAGTACCAAAGAAGGGGAACACGTGGAGACCAATTTTGGATTTATCTATCCTCAACACTTATCTGGACATTCCCAAGTTCAAAATGTTGACGTTACAACAGCTTTTACCTCTGCTGGGCAAAGATCACTGGATGGTAACTCTGGATCTCAAGGAGGCTTACCTTCATGTTCCTGTCAGGCTAAGTTGCAGGAAGTATCTGCGTTTTCGGGCTGGGACTTCTCATTATCAGTTCTCTGTATTGCCCTTTGGCTTCTCTACTGCGCCCAGAGTGTTCACAAAAGTTCTGGCTCCAGTGATAGCTTTCTTCAGGCTAAAAGGAATACAGATTTATCCTTATTTGGACGATTGCCTGATTCTGGCTCAAGGAAGGGACGAACTTCTTCATCATTTGCAATATGTGATAGCAGTGCTAAGATGCCTGGGGTATTCTGTGAACGAAATAAAGTCCAGTCTAGTACCCTCTCAAGACATGTGCTTTCTGGGTGTAAGACTGAATACAGCATCCCAGATGGCCTTTTTGACCCCGGACAAACAAAAGAATCTTTCCCTTTACTTCCATCAATTGTCTCATCAGTCCAGGCTGACTGCAAGGACAGTCCTTCAAGCCTTGGGGTTCATGGCATCTTGTATTCTGGTGCTTCCCAATGCCAAACTGCATATGAGGAAGCTACAATGGTATCTCAAAAATGTATGGACACAGCACTGCCAGGATATGGACACTGTCATTCAGATAATACCTTGCATTCAAAAGGAATTTTTGTGGTGGGCTCAGGAATGTCACCTAAACAAGGGACTCTCTGTGACCCGGCCAGAGGCGAGTCAGATTCTAATGACAGATGCCTCAGACAAAGCTTGGGGAGCTCATCTAAATGGAAAGTGGATACAAGACACGTGGCCTGCCAGACTACAACATCTACATATCAACTTGAAGGAGATGTTAGCAGTCCAATTTGCATTAATAGCTTTCAAGGATTTACTTCTTCCAGGGCAGGTGTTGATTCTAACAGACAACACAACTGTCATGTGGTACATCAACAAGCAAGGGGAACACATTCTTATCCTCTATGCAGGCAAGCAATGATTCTGTGGGAGACTGCTCTCAGTTTACAGCTAAATCTTCAGGCAAGGTTTCTGCCGGAGCACAGAACTCCTTAGCAGATGTGTTGAGCAGATGAATTATGGATCCCCACGAGTGGAAATTGGATCCTCATGTATTTCAGAAATTGACAGTGTCATGGGGAACTCCAGACATAGATCTGTTCGCTTCTCCACTAAACTACCAGCTGCCAAAGTTTTGCACAAAAGGTTTCATCCCACAGCCTGGAAAGTGGATGCTCTTTCTTTCAATTGGAGCAATCTTCATGTGTATGCCTTTCCACCTCTGCCTCTCCTCCCAAAGGTACTTCTAAAGGTCAGACAGGACAAGCCAAAGATGATTTTAATAGCTCCAGATTGGCCTCGACAGCACTGGTACCCATTACTGAGAAGTCTGGCAGGAGCCTCCATGGCCTTTGCCTTGATTCCACACCTGCTGTCTCAGGAGAACAGTCATTTACTCAATGTGAAACTTCACTCTCTTCACCTAAGAGCCTGGCATATTCTGTTTTGAACCCTGGAGGATCTCAACTTCCACAGCAAGTTTTGAATGTTATTTTGGAAGCCAGAAGGCCTAGTACAAGGAAAGTGTACGCAGATAAATGGAAGAGATTTTTATTTTGGAGTGCAGCAAAGGAATTTGATGTTTCTGAGCCTAATTTAAGTGTGGCTCTTCAATATCTTACTGAGTTACTGGACAAAGGTTTGTCCTTCTCGTCTATTAAGGTTCATGCTGCAGCAATTTCTGCTCACTATGACTGTGACCCACCATTGTTTTCTCATCCTTTGTTCAAGCAATTTCTTAGAGGGCAAAGAATATAAGACCCCCACGTAGAGCTCCTACTCCTGCTTGGGATCTCAATTTTGTGTTGGAGAAACTCACTCTACAACCTTTTGAGCCTGCAGCTACTGCCGAGTTGAAATATTTATCATGGAAGACTGCTTTTTTGTTGGCCATTACCTCTGCAAGAAGGGTTTCTGAATTACAGGCCCTTATGGCGGTTGAGCCTTTCTTAATTTTCCATAAGGATAGGGTATCTTTGCGTACTAATCCTTCCTTTATGCCTAAAGTGGTTTCTAGTGTGGCTTTAAACCAAACTATTCATTTGCCTACTTTTATGCAAATCCCCAAAATAAAGGGGAAAAGATTTTGCACACTTTAGATGTACACAGGCAGTTGCGATATTATGTGAGCAGAACTAAAGGGTTCAGGCAGTCTCAGCAGTTATTTGTTTCTTTTGCTTTGAGTTCTCAGGGCAAGCCTGTGTCAAAACAAACTATTTCTAAGTGGATTGGGTTTTGCATTGCTTTCTGTTATTCCCATCATGGTAAGGAGATTCCAGCTGGGATTAGGCCTCATTCCACTAGGGCTACTGCCACTTGACAGCTTTTTAAGGGGGGTGGCAACTAAAGATATTTTGGAGGCAGCTACTTGGAGTTCAGTGCATACTTTCTCTAAGCATTATCACCTTCCACTTTACTCTAAGTCTAGGGCTGGTTTTGCCACTGCTATTTTACAGGGCATTTTGGCAGCTCCTGCTGCTTTATAGTTTTGCCATCCTCCCTTACCTCTGCTTTGGGATTCTACCCAAGTGTAAGGACTGCAGCAATGTGAGATGAAGAACATAGTACAGTTTTGTACCTACCATAAATGTAGATGTTCAAGATCCACATTGCTGCAGTCCAATTCCTCCCTCCTTCCCTCTGTAGTTAGAGGCGGTTGTGTGGGTTGGGTTGTAAATATTGTGTATATTGTATATATTGTACATATTATTAGTGCAAGGGTGGTTGGTTGGTTGTTTGCTGTCTTTTGGTTTTGACCTTTCTTTTTAGGGTCTTCTGACATCTGGGGCAAGAAAAGACTGAGGATATGACGTTGGTCATGCGCATTTGTACCCTGACGCCCTGATGTCAGTCTAATGCGCCTTGACCGACGTCAGCCTTATACTTTGATATTCGGGCCGACCGAGGACAGCGGACTACCCAAGTGTAAGGACTGCAGCAATGTGGATCTTCGAACATCTACATTTATGGTAGGTACAAAACTGTACTTTTTATGTTTCACACTTTGTTGTGATAGACTGTTACTAAAGTTAATTAAGTCTTAGCAAGACTTGTTCTGGCTAGGCTTGTATAGGCCCTAGGGCCTAAAGCCTAGTACCAACCTATCAAGAATATAAACAGATTATGTAACTTTATGGTTTGGCAAGTTGAGAAAGAAAATTGCTCCAGTTTCACCTTTGTTTTCAGAACTACAATCACTTTGCACTGCAGTATCAAATGCACAAATCCCATCTGTTTATGCTGCAATCTTTTTGTCAGTTCAGGAAATTATTTCAGCAGCGTTCACAAAGGCTTCTCACAATTTCAGCAAACTCAAACTTTTAGTTTTTTCACAACTAAGCAGCAGCTTTGCAAAACAGTGAGTTGTCTTTGCAATTAGTGTCAGACTTTTTTCCTTGAACTAGTCTTGGACAGACTGTCACACTAGAAACATTCTTGTAGATTTTCTTCCCAGTTGTTTCATTTCATTCAGTAGCTATCTTATTATGGTATTTCAAGCCACACAAAATATTAACAGGTTATGGCTGAAATAGTTGCACCCTGGTGAAAGATCCTTCCGAACAACTAAGGGCAATGAGGCAAGCCAGCACTGGCTTGTTTTCCTAGCTAGTGGTCTACATTAAAACTAAAATCACTGAAAGCCGGTGATGTTAAGAGCTACCATGTTACCCTTACATTTTTTTCTTGTGTTTATGCATCCAGTTTATGGGCATGTTCAGTCATCCATCAAAACCTCCTGCCTATCAAATGATACTTCATTGCAGATGGTCCCCTTTCATAGGTTCATAGGTGTGTACTAGGCTAATGACCCTGGAGCCTTTACAAGCCTAGCCCATAGGATTACCTTGGCATCGTGCCACCCGACCTTAGTTCCCAGTGCCTCTGTTGAGTAGAGCCACTGGAGTGATCCCCATGGTGAATTTTCTATTTCCCATCCACTCATCAAGATTTCTCTTGAAGTCCCCTCATATCGAAGTCTAAAACCTGAAGTACAAAAATTTAAAAACGTGTTACCCCATTTTATAAAGTATGTAATGCCAAAGCATTACTTTCTTTTTTATTCCTAATGTCCCTTTGGTGCTCTAAAACCCCTTCTTTAAGGGATCTGTTAGTCTTACCTATGTAAAAAAACATGGCATAAGTGGCAGGAGGCAAAGTGAGCAATGTTAGCTGTTTTACAATCAGCATAAAAACTAACATTAATGGTAAAACCTGTGTTGGGATGTGTGTATGTTTGGAGGGTACTAATATATTTGCAACCTAAACAATTCCTACAGGGAAAGGTGCAAGTCCTAGTAGACTCTAACCTATTGTTAACAGAGGAAGAACTGTAACAAAGATGCTTCTTCAAGGACTTGTTATTCTTAAGAGAAATGGGGTATCTCACCAATCTTCCCTCGAATTTTGGTACACAATTCAAAAGTTTCCAGTTATCCTTAATGATATCACAAAAATGTCACTAGAATATTGTAATGAAATCCTAAAAATATCTGCCACTGGCAACGCAACTGGATCATTACTGAACTGACCAGCCTCAAAATGAGGTTTACACCTACCTTCCCTCTGTGTCCAGGCTTCTGAGATGCATGAGTCTATCTCAGGACCAGTATAGTCCCTGTCAAGAAATTCCTGTTTCGATAATTCAAGGGCTTTATGTGTAGCCTGATCATCGTTGTGCAAGCGTAACAATCTGTACACTTGGCCCTTCAAAACATTACGAGGGATATGTGTAGGGTGCATACTTCTTTTATGTAAAAGAACATTTTTCCGTTTTGAGTTTTTTGAGCCTGTCCATATAGGATCCTCTTTGTGAGGTATTTTTGCAGCCTCTCCAATTGTTGCACTTGTTTCATGACAAAGCATTCTTTTTCAGTATGGCATGTCTGAATTAATGACAATTCAGTTTTGTGCTGAGGTAACAAATATGATCCTCTTCATCATCTGTTTCTTTTAAAAGAAACTAACTTGTGTCACTTCCCAAGGTGTCTTTTTGAACAGTAAATTATGCAGAGAAGTCAGGCATAATTGGAATAGGTTGTGTGCATAAAGCATGTTTTCATGGCAGCTAGTCAGTTTCATTATCCCATTAGTAAGACAGTAGACATGCTGCATTACCAAAGTTGGGAATAAATGTAGTGTAATAGCTAGCTAAGCTCCAAAATACTTGCACCTGTTTCTTGGTTAGTGGTAGATGTCAGTTTGAGATGGCTTGTGTATTTTGTATTTGTGGTTTTGCCATCACTCAGACTAAAATAAACTTAGCTGCTTTGCTTCCTCCATTCCAAGTTCCTTGTTAATTTTTGCCTCGGTGATGGAATTCAAAACTGACTGAGTCATGGGTAGAGGAATTTACTAATCATTGCCAAATATTATGGTGTTGTCGAGGTAGACACAAGTAGTGGGTATATTGTAGCAAGATCTTGTCCATTGTATACTGAAGTGTTCCAGGAGTACTGAGTTAGGCCAAAAGTAAAGGTTGCATATTACAACACACCATTTGGGTGGATATGTTTGGCCTTTATTTTGGTGTATATGTTTGTCCTTTTCAGTGATGGGAATCTCCTAGTACCCTGTCATGAGATTCAAGGTGGAGAGCTACAATATCTCAAGCCTTTCAACTAATTTGTCATCTTAAATCATGAGAGTATGCCTCAAGATATAAAACTTTTTTGTCTGTGAAAAAGCATTACAGAGCAGGATAGTACAGTCCAGCTTTGGAATCAATGCCAGTCGGCTGTGTTAAAA
>NC_056742.1:379503193-379545693 GCF_019279795.1 Protopterus annectens
ATTGAGTCTATGGAAACCTTCAAAGTCACCCTAAAAAATCACTTCCTTAATAATCACATCTATCCTTGTGAGCAGAACTTCATACCACCATAAACCAACATCAATGAGTTTACTGACTAGAATACCTCTTTTTTAGATCGACTGAAATACTAGTAAACCAACTGTACTTCTGTGACTTTCTCTTAAACAAAGTATACTAATCAGTATTTAATCCTCAAGAAATTTCCACAAGGCTAAAGTATAATCTCCTTCATATTGTACAGAATATACTGTGTCATGATTGTTTATATTGAATTGTCCTCAACAAGTTATCCATTTACATACTCTGCAAGTTTTACTGTCATTTATTTTCACTGCATAATGACATTGTACTCTGCATATTTCTATCACTAAGAAACCATTTATATTTGTATGGTTTATTACTGTAAATCTTATCCTGTTGTATAATAATTTTTGTTTAGTAGCTTGCTATAGTAATTTTTAATTTGTTAGTGGAGCTTTTCTCCCTGGGCCTCCACTGAAAATGGGTTGTTCTGACCCAGTGGACTTTCCTAGTCAACAAATAAATAATAAATAGATAAATAAAAGAACTGGGGACCTGTGGCAGGGCTAGCCATTTGACGCTGTAAAATATCACTCTAGATGATTCAGTCATGTTGACTATTGTCGCTAAAATGGGCATGGGTAGTTAGTTAACACAATACCCCGACCCCATGTAGAAAAAAATGGGAAAAAGGGGGCTGATGATGATGAATTGGGGACCTGAATTACTGTACTGGCTCTTTTATTAAGTTAATATAGATTATTGTAAGTATCGTGTTAAATCTTTATCTGGGGATTAGCTGAATTAGTGCTTAAAATTTCCAAATTTGTAATTCTACAGATGGAGACACAATGTGGGTCCAGGTTTGGGTAAAGGAGGCTGTCCTATTGCCATATGTAGTGCAGTGTATGTAGAGTACACAACGGTTTACAATCAAATTGTTGAAAGTCAGTTACATGACAGCCACCTCCTCGAAGATGGTAGGAGCAACTGTTGGAATGTCGATGTTCAAGTGTCCGTCAGTTAATAAGGACGTACAGAAGGCAGGGACACAAAGCATGGTTGGCAACGGCAGCTGCCAACATTAATATAGACAGAATGCTGTCGATGTTGCTGCATCGACCTTTGGACCTACTTAATATTTATGAGTCGAGCATATGTGTTGCGTAAACCAGCATTTGCGGTTGAGAGTTTCAAGCTTTTGATAGTAATCCGTTCACAACTGCCTCATGAATTCCTGTAATAGAGTATGGGGAATGTCTTCAAATTTTGACAGCACAGTAACCCTTTTACCATAAGTTATTTATGAGATCCATAACTGACTGTGCAGCTTAGATAAATGTTACAGTGCCCTTAAAATAATGCATCAAAGTGTAAAATTGTTGGAATTACTTTGTACTTGATTGTTGTCCTGTCTGCATTATCATTTGACATCATAGTTTTGTTGTGGAAGTTAATAAATCTGGTTCATTTTTCTATAGCAGTCATCAGGGATCAGTAATGTTTTAAGTACTATAGCTTTCTGTAAACCATGGTGGACATAAGTTAAATTTTCCATATTTGATACAGTACAAGTTAATTTCAGCCTTTTGTTCAGTACTAGTGATACCTAAAGGTTTATATGCAGTAAGAATCCTTGTACCTTTGTAACTTCTATGGCTGTTTCAGCCCATCAGCCTAGAAACAATACAGTTTCTGCATTATATGCATCTGTATTAAAGTGAAGAAATATTTAGGGTAAGTTTATTTGGCTAGAAAGGTCTCTGCAATGTGCATTGATGTACACTGGCAACTGTGACAACTTCTCTGTGAAGAATAAAGGAAAAGTTCACCCTCTTGCAGTTTAGCACAATCTTGTGGTTTCTTTTTTCCCTACAGTATGGTTATACTATGATTTAGTGATCAGGAACCAGTTGAGATCCACAAAATTTTCATTTTCTTGCCCTGAGATAAAAAGAAGAGAAAGCCATTTCACATTTTAGTATAACCTCTCATCTGCTTTGGCAGATTAATTTGTTTCCATTTCCTTGATGTATCTGGCATGCCATAAGCATATGACATTTTTAATTCTTTCATTTAGGTACTGGCCTCAGCCTTACACAGGCAGTTCTCAGTCTTGCTGATGTTCAGCAGTTGATGTAAGGCGCATGTCCAGAGTGTTGTAGAACTTTTACTCACCACTTTAATTGCAGGAAGGAAGAGAAGCATTTCTGATGTATGTAGCTTGACCGTTTTTTGAATAGATATCTACTCGATGGAGGTATTCTTTTTCAAGTTAGTACATTTTTACATACCACAGTGCTTTGTCTTATGCACACCACAGAGAATAGCTGCTGATTTGGATGCTTAGGGATTATGGCTTGGATGAAGTGTTAGCATGCTACATTGTAACAAATCACATAGTTAGCAGTACAACAGTAGCAGAAAAATTAAAAGCATTAAGACATTTGTGCCTCAGTAAAAAAAAAAAAAAAAAAAAAAAAAAAACCCGTAACAGATATTGAAGAACAGAAGGCTGTACCTGTTTTGTATAGTGCTAGATTGTAAAGATACAGATAACATGACATAGATTATGAAAGTTAAATACTTTTACATACAGTGTAATGCAGTATATAGTAGAACAAATTTCTCTTATTGACAGCAACACACGTTTTCGCTGTCAACACTGGCAAATGGTAGAAGTAGCATAGAGAGTTGTCACTTAATGCCTCCTGATTACAGTGATGGATAGCTTTGACACCTTAGCAGTAATGTACGAAAGGGGAAGGTTACATCACTGTTTGAAGGAATATAAATTGACAGGCTTAGGAAAAGCATCGTGTTCCACTTCTTTATTTGGTTGAGGATTTAAAATACAAATCAGAGTAATTAATGCACAAAGTGACAAGTGGTTAGCTTCCAGAAGCTGTGTAAGGTATAAATCCTTTCCTTATGTCTAGCATGCCCTGTGTAAAGGGAACTAAATGCATTCTGGGCAGAAGATGTCCTAGCAGTAAAATAAGAATCCATTAACACGGCAGGCCCCATGATGGCCATTTTCTGCAAAATATATTAACATATCATAGAAATATGTAGAGTAATTTTGATGCATTAAAACATTTCAGAATACAAAGATACAATAAAACACATTTTTTGAGTTCCATAGTGGAGTTTTACTTTATGAATCTCACTAAAGCCACCATCTGTTCATCCCCTGTGCTTTAGGTTGGGAAAGAAACAAGTACCCTATGTAGGTGGTTGGCTAACTTGGTTTTTGTAATATAACTATATAATACACTCCTCAATATATTTGGCTTCTTTGTTGTTTTTTTCTTTAGTTTTGAATGTTCAATGTTCTGTATGCAAACTCTTATGAACCTTAGAAAAGGGCCTTCATGGAATTTGTGCCCCAAATAATATACTTTAATTGTATCATGATCTACATAGTTTTCCATCAGAGTTAAACTCTGATAACATTGTTGCTCATGTAATTAATAGACAGAATTTGTTTCACTGTGTGGCAGCTCATATTGAGAATAATCTGTTTGTGTTTGGATTGTTTAGTACTCCTACATAGATAAAACATACAGTTTAAGTTTATACCCCGTGAGTTAGTGATGAAGATTCAAAGTAAGTGCCAGGGTATTGACATGAAAACATTAGATAATTAGGTGGCCCTTCCCAGTCTGCAGAAAACTTGAGTTAACCTATGTGATGTCAACCTATTTAAATATAAGAGGACTAAAAGCAAACAGCTTCATGGGCAAATGACCAATCAGCCAGGGTAATTTGGCAAAAATATGACTGGTAATCAATATAGGGTTCACTCACTGTTGTATAAAGTGAAAGGATCTTGGATGACATGGAATAAATAGTTCTTAGTTTTAACTTCATATTACCTAAGCACTTTTTATAACCATATTGTCCATTATATTTAAAACTTCAACTATATTTATTATCCCCTGACCTTTGCAAAAGGTTATTGGTTCGATATGATAGCCTCTAATGACTTGTGGGTACTTATTAGCTTGCCAAAGTGTAGTATCCTACATATTTTGATCTTTAGCATAATTTGCTGATTGGTTGACCAGGTTACCAACTTGTCAACTTGCTTCAGTAAAACCTCATGGTCCTTAATGTTTGTAACTGCAAAACTGACTTCAGAATTAAACATTTGCTGCAAATTATGGTTTATAAATGAGCATTGCTTAACTGAATAAAAATGGACCAAGGACAGAGCATTGGAAACTTCTCCCTAAAGTTTGACTTTGAAACTAATACAGTATTTGCAGTCTGCCCTGAAAGAAATATTACTTTAACCAGGTAATGATCCTGCTAGAACAAAAGGTTAATGTTAAATGTCCTTTAACCATAATCACTTGAATTGTAGGTGATACTGCCAAAAGCCTTTGTCAAATCCAAATAAATTGCATCCACTACAATATGCAGAACAGCAGTTTGAAGTTTAAAAAATGCAAAAAACAAGATCATTCAGCCAGGAAACCTTGCTGAGTAATGTTATTGACTTTCATAAGTTTTTGGAAAATTAATTTTAAAAGTATCTTCTTGAACAACTTCCCCAAAATACAAATGCTAATCTTGGGATAATTTGCAGAATCTGCTGTATCACCAGTCTTAGAAATGGACACAATGCTGACCTTCTTTCATCTCTTTGGGAAGTGCTCTAATAATAACAAAGACCTGACATGGAAGGGACATTATTCCAGTAAGTTTCTGACCTTTTTCTTGAAAATCTTCAAAGCGGTAGAAATTCCATCAGTTGCTACAGCCAAATTGCATGTTAGGTCTGTGAAACCTTTAAAGCATCAGTTAAATGTAAAGCTTGAATGCTTGAGTAATATGGAATCAACATGACTATACTAAAAACTGCCCCAGGAATATTAAGTGCATCATTATTTGAACTTGGGAGTGCATTCCATGAATACCAGATATGTTTGAACATTGATGTGTTGCTTATTGATTTAGACAGTTAAAGCATTCTTATCAGTAGAATAATAGGGGATGCAGACAGATACTGGGCAATGTAATGTATGGATAGGATAAATGTCTCTAAAGTGTTACAGCTTGTGGTTGGAAAAATGAATTTTGAACATAGTAGAATTTGGATAATGCATTTAGAAATCATGTTTCACTGGTGTGTGTAAATTACAGGTTGTACAGGGGAAGTAAAAACATCTAGCAACAGATGCTATCCGTTATCTCATCTTTTAATAAGTGATGCCATAATATCACACTGTTTTTCCAGTGCTTTGTATGATGATGTGAGGTATTGCTAGCTATGCCAGGAGAAGTAGGGCAATGGATGTGTAACATATGACAGCACAGCTAGCTGGAATTTTGTAAAGCATTACATGTCATCTGTATATCAAACAGTTTTGTAAACCTGCTTATGTCAAAAATGTATCAACAGTGTGTCCTGCTAGACAGAAAATAAATAGACACATATATCAGATTGACTGTATTGTAACTGATTAAATGTATAAGTTTTAACAGAGGATACTGGAAGAGAAGTTAATGTTAGTTCAGCTAAGTTTGAAAAATAGTAAGAAATTAAATTACTTAATTTAGGCCATAAAGATTGTATCTTACAGTTCTGATTGCAGCCAGAGACAAAATGTCTGTGGAAACAAGTACTTGGAAGCCTGCTGTATTGTCTCTAGCAGGGAACTAATTGCTACTCTGGAAGAGTGGAGGTGTCTTGTGGTTTTATGACTTCCATAAGCTGCAACAGATCTTAGTAAGCTCTGTGTGCATTATTGACACATATTTATTTATTTTATTTTACATTTGTTGATTTTTATTTTACATTTGTTGTTTTACATATGTGCTTAATCCTTGCAGCTTCTAGCCAAGATGGGTAGCATGGGAACCAGAAGTCAAATCACTAAAATGATGGTTTAATACTAGTTGAGACTGAAGTCTCAGAGCACTGCTTTTGGAACCTGACAAGGAAGGACCCCTCATCTGCTTCATCTTGCCTTTCTCTAGTAAGTGAACCAGGGAATAGTAATTCTTTAGATCAGTCAGGAAAATACAGTGAGATTAGTTAAGTACTATTTTTCTGTATCTATGTGAATCTATTAATCTGTGTTATAGGTTCATAGGTAGGTACTAGGCTATTGACCCTAGGGCCTATATAAGCCTAGCCAAAAAGGTACCCTGGCTTTCACCACCAAGAAAATTATTTTCCTGTGCTCCTGTCGAGCAGAGCCACAGAGGGTGATCCCCAGGTTGAATTTCCTATTTCCCATCCAATCATCAAGATTTTTCTTGAAAAGTGCTAATGAGGAGCTTTGTTTGATATAGATAGGTAGTTTGTTCCAGTGTATGAGAAGTCTCTGGGACAGGAATCTATCCCTCCACCATGTTCTGTCTATTGTAGTGACAAGGTTTAGGTCCCTAGAGCATGTAGCTCGGAGGGATTGGGATTTCTTTAAGTGGAGCATGTCCAACAGCTCTGGGTTTGACATAGCTTTGTATGTTAGGCAGAGACTGCTTCTGAGTAGGTGATATGCGACGGAGTAAAGCTGGAGTTTTTTGAGACTGTCTGTGTAGGGCATCTGTTTGAGGCCAGCAATCCTCTTTGTGAGGTATTTCTGCGGATTTTCCAGTTTTTGTATATGTCTTGTGAGGTACATACCAAAAGGGGCGTTGTACTCTATAATGAATTTAATGAGTGATGAGTAAAGGAGAACAATGACCCCTTTTTTTTCCTGGATGAGAAACCTTTTGTGATGAGGTGTGCCACGGAGAAGGATTTCCTGACTACTGTGGCGATGTGATTATCAAAGAAGAGACTACTGTCCACCTGTGTCCCAAGGTCTCTTATCACACTTTCGGTGTTAAGTAGACTACCACCTATGTGGTAGCTCATGGGTACAGAGTTTTTACCAAAGGGGATGACAACGCACATTTTGGCATTGAGCTTGAGGCCATGGCTTTGACACCAGGCATCTGTCTCCGTGAGGCCCTTTTGTAGGATGTCCACATCGTTCGGAGTTTTGATTATGGCTCCTAGTTTGCAGTTATCTGCAAACTTCGTTAGCCAAAGACTTTCTGTGTTAGCCTGTACTTCAGAAAAGTAGATACCAAACAGGAGAGGACCCAGGACTGAACCCTGTGATACTCCACTTGTCGCTGGTCTGAAGTCAGATTTGAAGTCTGCTTCTTTCACAGTGTGGGTTCTGTCAGTGAGCCAGCTGGCAAACCTATCTTGTGACATAGGGATGTATACCTAGTTTAGTGAGTTTATCTTTAATTTCAGAGTGGGGGATGATGTCAAAAGCCTTGGCGAGAGCTAGATAGGCCGTGTGAACCACCTTACCCATGTCTACGGCTTTGGTGACTGCTTCAAAGAAGTCTATCAGGTTTAGGAGACATAATCTGCCTTTTACAAACCCGAACTGGGTGGGGTCCAGAGTTTGGAGATTACCAATGTCTTTGTGTATAAGATCCATGATATGTTCCATGGTCTTGCAGACCAGGCTTGTTAGGCTAATAGGGTGGTAGTTCCCGGGGTCCATGGTGGCTCCCCCTTTGTGGAGTGGAATAACTGTTGCTGTGCGCCATTCAGTGGGCACAAAGCCTGGGGTGAGGCTATGAGTGAACATGGTGCCTAGGTGGGGTGCCAGTTCATTCTGCAGTTCATGTAGAAAGCAGCCTGGGATGTTGTCAGGTCCCATGGATGCTGTGTTCTTGGCTTTGGTGAGTGTGGTTTTTACCTGTGCAGCCGTGATTACAGGAACTTTGCATTCTTTCGATATAGAGATGGGCCCTTTAGGGGGTGAGAGGGGTGTAAAGTTAGCACTGAACCTATCTGCCAGGATGTTTGCAATATCAGTTGGTTCTGTATATTTAGTGCCATTGTGCTGTAACTCAGAGCAGATCTATTCTTGACATAGCTATAGAATGTTTTGTGGCTGTCTTTAGAATCAGTGGCGATTTTGTTTTCATAACTAGCTTTGGAGGATTTTATGAGGGATCTCAGATTCTTACTGAGCCTGACCAGGGAGTTCCCCCAATCATGGGATTTTACTCTTTTTTTGCAACAATTTCTTCTGTTGTAGAGTTTGTTTATGGCAGGGGACCAACAGATTGGCTTCCTTTTTTGAAGGATAGCATCTTGGTTCTGTTAGGGATAGCACAATCCATGCACTCATGTAAGTGCTTATAAAGTGCATTTGTGTAGGATTCAATAGTTGTATCTCTATTGTCCGTCTACATGGGTGTCGTGAAGTTTGCCACTTCTGTCTTAAGCGTGAAATTGGCTTTAGAGAAATTTTTTACGGTGGTTTCCCTAATGGGGGGGTGTGGGTGGGATGTGGATGTCTAGGGTGATTAGCTTGTGGGCAGATCTGACCAAAGAGGAATTGACCTCTGGTGTGGAACACTGGTTGCCCATGTTGATAATGACCAGGTCTAGGATATTGCTGCCCTTGCAGGGGGTGTGGATAAGGTGATCCAAGGCATTGGAATTCATGAATTCCAGAAAACGTTGAGCAAAAGAGTTGGTACATGAGTAGTTTTCCCAGTTAATGATTGGGTAGCTGAAATCGCCCATTTTTAGGGTGTTGGGTTGTACCCTAATATTTTCCAGTGTATCAAGAAATGAGGAGTGGGAATCCTGGGGCATGCTGGGGAATCTGTAGCAAGTTACAGCTTGGATTGCGGTCTTGCCCAGAGTTAGTTGCACTAAGATAATCTTGGATGCATTATGCTGAGCAACTAGCCTGGAGGTGTGGCTATCCTTAATGAATATAGACACGCCTCCACCTTTAGTGTTTCGGTCCAGGTTAGGTTGGCCGAAAGGTGTAGTATGAATTATAGCCTGGTAATGCAGGGGTGCTCTCTGGAGCTTTGAACCAGTCTCTTTCACTGCACAGATGTTGATGTTCTCCATTTTAATGAGTGCCTCGAGTGAATGCATTTTGAGGTTTAGACTTCTAGCATTGAGTAGCATTACCCTCAGATTGCTTGCTTGTACCTGTTAAGGTGGTGAATTTGTTATTTGAACCTTGCCTAAAAAAGGCACTATAGTGGTGGCAAGAGCCTTAGCCAGTATCCGGAATCCCAAGGGCTACAGGTGGAGGCCATCTCTGGCAAAGCATTGTGGTCTGTCGATCATGTCATCCCAGGCAGACAGATACTGGATCCGCTTAGAATGACAAAAGAAGCTTAGCCAATTGTTGAAGTCAATCATTTTGTCCTTGTACTGTGGTATCATTCTGGGTGATGGCAGGATGTAGTCCAGAGAGGTGCAGCTCAGGTCATTCACACCAACATGGACAATGATAGAGTCATATTTGTACTTGTTGTGGAGTGACCTGAGTGTGTGCGTTGTCAGATCCTGGCACCCGACAGGCAACTGACAGTAACTTTCTCCTTGTTTAGCTTGGTGAGTGGAACATCAGTGTGCCTGACTAGAGTGTCACCTATGACTAGAATGTTGGGTACATTGTTATGCCTTACGGGCTGTGGTTGAGTGGCACACTGAGTTTGTTGGCTGTGTGTCATTTGGGTTGTGTTGGGGTGTGGAGGTTGCTTGCGTTTCTGCTTTGGAGGTCTCTGTTACTTGAGCAGATTTTTATTGAGAGCCTCCGCGAATGTTGATGTGTGTTTCATGTTTCTGTGTGTGTGTTTTGGTGGTGTAGGTTATGAGGGACTTTGTGATGAGTGTGGTATGGTGCAAGTGTTTACCTTCTCTGCTTGACTGTCTAGTCCAGTCTTGGGTGAAGGGAGCTTTGTTTCCAGTTTGGCTATATAAGTGCATCTCTCACAGGTTATAGTGTTGGGTGGTAGGAGGAGAGGGTTGTCTGTGTACATGAGGCAATTGCTGCATGCCCCAAGATGCCTAGATTCATCAGGTAGACAGGAGAAAACACCGCAAGCTGACCCTTGGATGTGCCTGGATAGGCGCTTATTTATTAAGTACTAAAAACTGTTTTCCTCTAGACAAGTGAGGAAAGTTGAGTGCTGTAGTAATTTGTAGCTTATTTAGTGCTTACAACAAGTTCTGAACAAGTGCTGAGCTCAAAGAAACAGATTTTAGTGCTAAAACTAAACAAACTGGCTCGTTCTAGGGAATATTTTGAAGAACAGACTTTATGGTGCCTGGAATAGTTTTACCCTAGCTAAGTGCAAGAGGTGATGCATAAAGTGTGTGTGTGTGTATATATATATATATATATATATATATATATATATATATATATATATATATATATATATATATATATTTTTTTTTTTTTAATATACCAGTAGCAAATGAGCAAACTGATTTAAACACATTAACCAATTAACCAATAAAAAGCTAAAATCTGAGCCTTGTTCCAGCAGTCTTCGATCAGACATGTTCTAACTGCACACTCCAGCCACTTGGGTGCAGGGGAACCTTCTCCAAAAAAAGATGGTCTGGATTAGTCCTCAAGTTATACAAACGAAGCTAGATTTAGCAGGTCTGAATTTTGTCTGTGCTACAGTAAGCAAGACATACCAATTTCTGAAAGAAAAGCTTCAAATAAGCAGACACAATTAGCCTTTAACCAGAAACTCCCAGGTCAGAAGGGCAGACTCTACCCTCTCCTCCCACAAGAGTGCAGACCACACCTTCTTAATGTAAAATAACTGGCCCAAAGCCCAAGTGCTTAAACCAGAACTAATACACTTTTAGAATAACAGAACCTAAGCCTTCAATCAGCAACTCCCAACTTAGAAGAATGTAGGCTACCTATCCTGCCACAACAGTGCAGACCACAAACATTCTTAATGTAAAACTGGTCTGAAGCCCTAGTGCTTCAATCAAAGGCTTAGAATAACAGTTACAATTTAATCAGGCTACTAACAAGCAGTAATAACTGCAGCAGAATAAATGCAGTTAAGTACTTTTAAGAACAAGCAGCAAAAGTAAAATAAAGTAGGAAGAAACACAAGTACAGTAAAAACAGATGAATAAAGTGCATTTTTTTATATAACAATAGAAAACGAGCAAAGTGATTTAAACAAATTACCCAATTAACCAGTACAAAAGGTCAAAACTGAGTCCTGTTCCAACAGTCTTCAATCAGACAAGTTCTAACTGCACACTCCTGCCACTAGGGTGCAGGGGAACCTTCTCCAAAAGAGATGGCCTGGATTGGTGCTCAAGTTATACAAACAAAACTAGATTCAGTATGCCTGAATCTAGTCTATGCTGCAGCAACCAAGGCGCACCATTTTCAGAAAGAAACAGTTCAAATAAGCAAGCACAATAAGTCTTTAACCAGAAATTCCCAGCTCAGATGGGGCAGAATCTAGCCTCTCCTTTCACAAGAGTGCAGACCACAAACCTTCTTAATGAAAAATAACTGGCCTGAAGCCCATGTGCTTTAACTAGAACTAATACACATTTAGAATAATAGACACTGAGCCTTCAATCAGCAATTCCCAACTTAGAAGGATGTAAGCTACCTGTCTTGCCACAACAGGGCAGACCACAAACCTTCTTAATGTAAAACAACTGGTCTGGAGCCCAAGTGCTTAAACCAAAAGGCTTAGAGTAACAGTTACAATTTAATCAAGCTACTAAACCAAAAACACAGAAAAGATGTTCCAAAACCACAAACTAAGAAATACTTGCTGCTGGAAATCACGCAGTCCAAAACCAAGCTGTGAAAACTTCAGGTGTTGCTCAAGAAGTGCAATACAATCCAGTAAAAATGTAAAACACAGGTTTAATCCAAGAAATGCAGTACAATCCAGTAAGCGTATACGCGCTTTCATTTTAGACCCTTTAAAACTTCATCAGATACAAGTTGTAACAGTTCTAGAGCCATTTAAGTAAACTTACCTAGTCATGTGATCCTTTTAAAATTTTAAAGCAACATTCCCCCAAAATATATATGGTCATTAAATACCCTAGTATACATACTATTTTAATTGTTGTGCAACTAGAATTAGTTCATGTGGTTGTCATGCACAATATTCTTTATAAATAAACCATTAATAATAATAAAAATAAAAAAATAAAAATAGCAGCAAAGTGTTATTTTTATGACAATTTATCTCTCCCATGCTTTTAGTTTCAGGGTTGGAACAATACTGACATGGTCGTTCAGTCCTTGTTGCCTATATGCCTCTAGCTGCAGTTGCCGTTTTAATTCATGTTGCTCCAGTATTACTGTCCAAGGACCCCCTGCTTTTCTTTCTCCACTCTTTCTAATATACTAAATTTAAAAGAGTGGTCAGAGTGTTCACTTAGATGACTAAACAGTGCATTGGTGGTTCTTTCTTTTTTAATTTCGTATAAATGTACATAAATATGATTATGTATGTTCTCTCTGTATTAAGTAGAGTGAACACCAGACTGGGAGGGGTGTTCCAGATCAAATTTACTGTAGGGGCGGGCAACTGCAAAGCCACCAACTATAACAACACCACCAGCTATAACAACACCACAAGAATAGGGTGGGGCGAAGGGGGAAAAACAGTTTCAGGACAGATGAGAAACAGAAAACAATGCCAGAAAATATACAAAATAATTAAATCAGGCAAAATTAAGACCATGCAGAACTATGAAAGGTTAAAATGTCAAGAAATATACTTATCAGTCAGTGATATATTTCCAGATTGTTTGAGAATCACATTGCAGCCAGAACACCAGGAGTTTCCTGCGATTGAAACTGGTGTTTATTGTAAATAGATATTTAGTATTTTCATGTTCTTTTGTTATTCATTATTAAATATATTTAAACTTTTCATTGTGGCTGGTCCTTTACAGAATATTTTAAACTTTGAGAGTGCTTGCATCTATTTGGTGATGCTGTGGCCACTTGTGAAAGCCTTACTGCATTGGCCAGACATTATCATTTGTATTAATATTAATTGCACTCAGTATAATTGGGTACCCTTGTATGAGCCTTACAGTAGCTGGCTTTGGAGTGTCTGGTGGCAGTGTAACTACATTATAGTCTGGGCAGAAGGGGGCATAGCTAGTAAATCTGTGCCAGCCTTTCTCAGGTGTGTGTGAGTCAGCTGGAGCAGGGAAGCGAAGCATTGGTTTCACACAGAGAGTAGTGGAGGACTTGGCTTGAACACTCTGCTTAGCACTCGATTCTATAGCTGTGCCAGTGGGGAGTCTTATTGGGGATCTGGAGAGAGAGGGAAAACCAGCCCCCAGATTGAGTGTGTTCCCTGTGTCCTCTTAAGGGAGGTTGTGCTTGATTTAGAGAGTTGCATCTGGAAATACTGGGTGTATCCATTTTTGTTCCAAGCAAACATCCCTTTCTCTTATCAGTGGTGAGGATTTTCATGCTCCTTGATTACTGGCCCCGAGTGGTGATATTTCTTTTTTGGTGATCTTATAGACACTCCACTGTTTTCATCAGTTCAACCATTCATTGATAACTTGGCCAAAGGTCGCGGCACACATACATTGTGACACCTGACTGACTGTTGTCCTTTATTTGTGGTATCCAGTGAAACCTAAAACACTTGAAGGAAGAAGGATCACAACCAAACCAAGTTTCTGTGATTGCAAAACCATCTGTATTCATTACAATGCATTACACATTTCTACTAGGTGTCATTTATCATTGTGGGAGCATTAAACAAATCCTCCTGATTAGCCGTTTCTGCTCATCATATAAGCAAACATTCATACAGTATCCTGAATACTTTACAGACTACGTTTGTAGTTTTACTGCATTGCCTATTCATCTCTGTACTTCATGGACTATGTGAAAAAGCAGGTCTTGTTTGGCTAAGATTATTCTTACACCATCTTCTTCAGAATAACATTAAATTATGCTGTCTTTTTTTATCTGGTGGTTCCTTCCATGCTGTTTGTTTCTATATCGCTCCCTGGTACAGCAGACCTATCCTGCAACTGATCTGCTGCATGTCTTTCTGGAAGTACGGTCATCACAGACCCTGTTCTGACTTCAGTTTTTGTACATCTGCCTTGTAACTGCATACTTCACTTTGCTCATATTACTAAGCGCCTACACTGCTGCAGCCCTGAAATTCTCCACTATTGATCCTCTGTTGGCTCTCTTACTGTACATCTCTGTGGTGGTCTGCTTTTCCTGCTGTCTAATTGAATTCCTGTACTTTCTACCATTAATCACTGTATATCTGCCTGGAATTATATTGCTCCCACTCCAATCTCATTTACTATGCATGTTAGTATAAATTTTATTGTAACCATTTTGCTCTTCTGTACCCATGTTAGTGTGCACACCTAGCCCTCACCTAAAACTACAATTGTCTGATCCTGCCAACCTGTCATAAACAGTTGACTGAAATGGAAATAGACATGTGACATGCAGTTCCAGAATGTGGATGTTACCTTCCCCTGTTACTGCTGGGTCACTGGTCAGAGCCACATGATTTACTCAAATGCAAATACTATAGGTCATAGATGTGCATCAAATACTATAGGTCATAGATGTGAGGGGGGATGCATCAGTAGGTCATAGATGCGTTTCCCCCATATGCGTTTTGGAAAACAGAAGCATGTGCTTGAGTTCCTATAATGTTCCCTGTGATTCATTGTTACCTTGCGTGGAAATTACTGTATGCTGTAGTACACATTTGTCTTTAACATCTCCGATGTTTATGGGCCAGTCATTACCCAGATTTTTCTAGTGTCTGCTTTGCCTTGTTGTCTTGCATGTATTTGTAAATGCACTTTCACTGCCGGGCATTGTGCATCTGTACTACATGACAACAAAATTTAGATATAAATATTGTGCTTGTATTCCTGGAAGACTTGTACCTTCATGCAAGGTCTGCTGAATGATGTAATATTCTCAGTTCTTTATCATTTATAATTATGTAATTAATTATCTTTATGTAGAATTTTTTTTTTTTAATTCTTTCTACCATTGCTGACTTCTTGTCCGTCCATGCTTGCTTACAACGTATTGTTGCCACAGTTCCCCACACAGTCAGGCTCCCAAATGTGACCTGCACTGGGAGGGTCTCACTACTGGGAGAGCACCTTGTATATGGTGCACCCGTGACTTTGTGATAGGGCTCTTGGGGAGCACACCTGCCAGCACACTGTAGAGCAGCATGGGTCAAAAGATATGCCATCATACTGCAGCTAAGTGAAGTGTTTTTTTTCCTGGCCTTTATTCTTCCACACATGTTGATATTCTGCATATGTGCAAGGTGTGGCCTGAGGGAATGGCCACCCAGCCACAGCCAGCATCCGATCCCACTACTGCATGGTAATCTTTCTCTGAGCCCAGTCCTCCAAAAGGGCTAATGAGAAGATCTGACCAGCATACCAGCCACCATAGACATACCCATCTTTTTTGCCAGCACTGTTAATCGAACTTGGGTAATCTGGTGGCAGTCGAGATTTTCTCTCTATACACTACTGGACTGGATTTATTCAGAATGATTTTATGCCTGTAACTGTTTAACCAGTGCTCTGCTGCTTTGGCTGGCTTGTAGCAAATAAATGGTCCATGATTATCAGGTTATCTGGTCATTCAACAAATTAGACAAATAAATGTATTTTATATTCATGGTCTTGCTCTGGTCAGACACTTGTGTTTGTTTTCTTTTTCATAAGGTAAAAGACTTTACCGGTTATTTTGATGTGTAACAACTCTGTGTTTAACTGGAACTTAGTATAATGCAATGTAACAAATGGAGCTTTTCTCCCCAGGCCTCCACTGAAAATGGGTATTACCCAGTTGGACTTTCTGGTAAACAGACAAATAAGTGTGTTGAAGTAGGGCAAAGTTGCAAATACTATTTGATCATAGAGTCCCATAGCTATAAACCTTTAACAGCTTTTAAGAGTTAAATATATAATAGCCATTGTAAAATGTGTTGTGACTTTTCTGTTAAAATGATTTAACCATTACAGACTGTGTTGATAAATGACAGCTTTTATTTAAATGTTTCATTATTGCTGTATTTAAACATGGGAAGCAATGTTATTTTCTTTAAGGATTACATTTGGTATTGCAGGCAGCAGTGCCTAAACTTTTTCAGCTCAAGTACTTTTGTAATTATTCTATAAGAGCATCAGTTGCAGAGTTCATTGCCATTAGTTTTCTCAATAAGCAGTAACAAGCTTTTGTTAAATGTGTCAGAAGGCAGAGTCTGGCTGATAAATCTGCTACAAAACGTTTAGGTGAAAAGATAAGGCCTTCCAAGCTGCCAATTTCTTTTGTGTGAAGTCTTGTGATGGGAGAATGAGTAAAATGAAAAGACAAGGAGTGTAGACTGTGGCTGTGCAGTAAAAGAGAAGATCCCAGTCCATGACTTCGATAAGCCTCCTGTACAGCAAGCTGGCATGCTAATGACGAGGATGATTTGTTGTTTAAGAGGCGGATAAATAAAATTGTGCAAGAATACTTTTACTGTTGCACTCTCTACGTGACCCCTGAAATTCTGCTTTAGCTGCAGTTTTCACATCCTAGTGATGACTGCAGTAAAATGTGTAGCACAGAAGGTAAAGTTACAAGCTGTTAAACTGCATACCAACAACTTTGGTTAAATTTCTACAGTCTCCACTTATTTATTGACTGACTCGGAGCCATACACTTTACCAGATTAGTGTTAGTGGTTTACCAGGCTAAAAAATTGATTTCAGTGAATCTTAACTCTGTTAAAAGTGCATTAATGTTTTATAGTCAGAAATTAAAAGGCAAACAACTGACAGCAACGTGATGCCTAAAGTTATTGGCTGCTAACTGACTTAATGTTGTAGCCTTGGGTCTGATTCAGTCTGTCTCTGTTTAACTTTTGTACTGTTCTGTACACAGCTTTTAACCCGTAGATGCACTTGCATTGTCTTTTAATAGAGACAGCTAGGTCTGTTGGTTTTAATAAAGGTATAAGATATATAAGCTTAAAAATAAAAGTTGTCTGTTTCTATTATTTTTTCCTACTCAGTCTCTTTCCTTCATGCTGTTACCTGGCATTTCTCTATTTAGTCATACTGTCAGCATCCTGCCTTTCAGTTGTCATGGTCCCTTTGTCTTGCAGTTGTATGGACTGTTTACAAATCCAGAGTCCTGCTGTTCCACCTTTTCTGTCATCGCTGCCCCACTTTTATGCTGCACTTCCTTCCTCCTCCATTCATGTTCATCTCATTCTTCAACCTGTTCTACCCATAATGTCTGCTGAGCATTGCAGCATTTTAATTTTGGTTCTTTTGCCTTGCTTCTGTTATAACTGATCTCCTCTGGCAACCACTTTTGCTGAATTTATTTACAACTGTTACTGTACTGTTTTATGTATGCCTTCTGTGTTGCCATCCTGCATACTTTGTATATCCTTGTGTTTGCCAAGTAAAATGCCATGTTCGTGGTTAATACATGTATATTAATTGTATATATGAAACTCCTGAATTTGTGTCTGTATTCACTGTAAGAACACATTCTATGCAACTTTTCTTGTTTTCAATTTGCATGTAAAAGTTGTACAGAAAAACAAAGTTATTGTGTATTTTTCTGGTTTTGTTACTTTTGCCAGTATACCTTATTTGTTGTCTCCCTTCTTTACTCAAGTTCTGTAGGTGCTCATTTTTGTTGTCTGAATTGTATTTATATTGTGGAATTTTTATTGCTAAATCATGTGTGCAGCATTTTTCCGTGGGCCTTCATTGCATATAGGTTTTGCTGTGTTGGACTTCCTAGTCAGCAACAACATTTAATGAATATATTTTTGTCCACATTCTGTTTATTGGTGTTGAACACTTGTTTGTCACACCTTTCTTATTGATGAATTCTGTCCATTTTGCCTTTTTATAATAGGATAAAAAAGTATTTTTCCACTCGCACACACAGACTGCATTGAAAATTATCTGACAATCCCCGCTTTTGCAAACAGAGACATTTTGCATGTGTTTCAGCTTAAACACAGAGACTGTGTCAGAGAATGATCATAAATGACTCCTGCTTTTCCAAAACTGAAGTGTACTCTAATAGTGTAATGGTCTTACAGACCACCTTTGTGCCGTTGAGAAACAATGCCAGACACTTGAACTAAGGGTGTTTTAAGTAGCTAAGCAAAAGGTTTTAATTGCTTAAATTGGTTGCAGTTGTGAGTAGCACTGCTTACTTCCTGAAGTTTTGCATTAGGACCATAAGAATATATTAGTGTAATACTGTTAAATGCCTACCAAGTACAACTGCATTATATTGATTTGCCCAGACCCTTAAGTGGACAAATCATATTTATTACTCTTTTTGTCAGAAGTTCTCAGCAGTCTTACTCTTGTGTAATTACTGTCTGGTGAGTTTGAGAGCTATGGGGAAATTGAAACTGATGCCCTTAAGACAGACATGCATGTTCCTGTCCAACAGACTTGAGCTGCTCTCCACATCCTGTCTGTGAAGTAGAATTATGTTTGGATTATAGAAGTGTTACATATGTGAATAACATGCCCCCTAGGAGGAGGTCCAAAAAATTGCAAAACTGCAGGTGTAATGACAGTGTGACAAACTTTGCAAATAAATGGAGTATGTAAATGAATTGTGTAAGAGATTCGGTCTTGAATCCTGTCCTTTAAAAACTCTTGCCTGACTTAATGCCAGTTTGATAGCATAGAATGATCGTTCCTACATGTGACATGTGAGCCAGGCTTTTGTAGCCTTTGTGTTGGCTGACCATCCCTGATGGTGGTAAGGAATGAAAGAGAATAATGTGTGTTTTAATGATCATCACTCCTCTCTCAGCCTGAGTACTTGAGGTTTTTGCATTACCTGCCATTTGCAGGTGGAGGTGATTTACATCTGTAATTGCTGAAACCAGCTAACCCCTCACTTAATCATTTGTAAGCATTGTAAATAGACTAGTACATTAAGCTTGTCTCTTGCATTCACATCACTATCCATTTATTTCCAAAGTTGTAGTTAAGAGCAGTTGGTCAAAGTAAATAGTATATATAAATACTTAGGAAGGTAGGTGAAACCCAGAATACAAAGAGGAATGATGTGTCAGCATGGAGAATACATGCAAGTTCTACATATTAAGTATGTGAAGGGCAGTAATGAACCACTGTGAGGCAACCTTATATTCTTTTATACTAGGATAGACTGGAACTCCCCTGCAACCCTGAATTAAAAACATAGCTATCAAAAACAAATGAATGTAGAGGGAAATATTTTAAACACCCATAGACTGTTTTCAGGAAAGTGTTTAAGAAACTATATGTTGACCCTCAGGAGCATTACTGCATATGAGAATATTATCCTGATTTTGAAGACATATAAGCAACTCATTGTTGAAGTTGATAGGATCATTTTTCCCTTGATAGCACAGGGATGTTTGACTTAAGCTCTGCTGTGACAGAAAAGGTCACATTTATGTATGAGAGAATATATGATTTTATTTCTGTTCGAGTGGATTGTCAATACTGATGCATTCTGAACATGTATTGTATTTCTCACCCTGAAGAGAAGTCGAATTTACCCAGGAGGAATCCAGATATTCTGAAGACAAGTTAACTGTTGTTCTAAAATGCTTGTGTGTAAAACAACATCTCAGTCACCCTTTAACAGTTGTTAGAAAAAATTTCAAGTAATTATTCTAGGGCCATCAGGTTAGAATGAAATGTAAGAATACCATTCTGCCGTGAGGATCTTCAGTGCTGTTCATCCTTAAGGATGGATACTGGATTGGCCATTTTGCTCTCATCACTGCAGGGACTTATGGTGGCGGTGGCATGTTTACAGTGACAGAAAAGGTTACTTTTATGGAGAAATGGTTCTAATATGCCAGCTCAGTGCGGAATTGTTATGGCATGTATTTCTTCACATTGAGTTGATCTTATATTCCTTATCACTTAGGTTAAATTGTAATTATCATATTGGCCTTTTGACTGTTCTGAACAGAACAGAGCTGCATCTTAGACTATTTAACCTTTTTTGAGGGGGAAGGATTTTTTTTAAATATTTACTTATCAAGTATAGAGAAGTTATGATTTTAGATACAGAAAGGTACTGATACAGCTGCATTTTTTTTTAGTGCTGGTGTACTGGTTCCCAGCTCGAATTAATGTTTTTGTTTTTCTCTTTCTAAGCATTCTAAACAAGTACTGGTTTAGCTGTGATGTTTTAACAACACGGCAGTTATTTGCCCCTGTGTTAAACAGGAAAACATACGCTTGTTAGACAATTCTAATGATGTTTATAGAAGGTATGCTACAGATATGTAGGAACAAAATAGTGATTATGAAATTCAGAACATGTATTACATCTTTAGTTCACTCCTGAAGTAGCACAAAACAACAGTTTCAGTCTCTGGCACATAGTTTATAAAAACAGAATTTACCACTTCTTAAATGATGCACATCCTTTCACTTTTAAGTTTTTGAATGAACTTCTTACCATTAAAATGTGATTAGTTTTTTCAGTGCAAACTTCCTGGAAGACATACACACAGTCTGCTGTCAGCTAAAACAGACTGATCAGTTATGATCAAGTGAATGTAGCAATCATTTGGTTTCAGACACTGAAATAATGTGCATTAGAATGTGCTTGCTGATGCCTAAGCTATATGAGTAGTAGCCTGCCAAGGATATTACAGCCGGCCACCTTCCAAAGCTTCAGGGCACCTTCCATGCACTGAAATGGTCAGGCAGCCCGAGTGGAGCTGACTAAAAGTTTGGACTCACGTTGTTGGAGTACTCTTTCTCTGAGGCTTTTGAGAGTCAATGGTCAGACTCAAGGCTACAACATGTTCCTTTGCAGGGAAGATAAGTTAACTTTTGGGGAAAAACGTCCATTTAAAAATGTTGCTTATTTATAGTTTTCTCTTTAGGAAAGTTATTTAAAGCCAGTGTTTTCAGTGGTAGTACACAGAGGTTTCTCAGTCTCTTAGAAACTACTATGAGCTGTTACAGAAGCAATTTCCAGAACCTGCACCCATTCGCTAATTTTGGCTGCCTTGGTGGATGTGTAGGCACTATCACAAACCGTTTTCCTGACACTTGGCCAACTGCTGCTAAACAGGCAGATAGGATGCATGGAGTACCTCAGTCTTTTAAGTTTGTACACACTTTTCAAACCTGATCCAGCAGCTATAACTTTAGTTAATCCTTCTACTGCTAAACACTTAGTTAATTCCAATCCTACTATTTCTGATAACAATGGAAAGATTAATGATAATAGGTTTGGGAAAAAGGTATATGCTTCTGCAACTATGATTTTCAGAATTTTTACTTGTCCGGCTCTTATATTAAGGATTGCCCTAACTAATTGAGAAAGTATAAGGAATGTTTTCAATTCGCTAATCATTGTACACAGTGTGTGTATGACTCTCTTGATACTTCTTCCAGGGCTATGGCCACTGGTACTGTTTTGATGAGGTCTGCAGAGCTGCATTCTCAGAAACTCCCAAATTATGGTAAAAATATCTGGATAGAGATCTGGTTTTTGGCTTCTCTGCTTCAGAGGTGATCAAAATGTGATGAAAGTGATAAGGTGATACAGAGGATCTCTTAAGATTTTTCAGCCCTCCTTTTCCACATTTTCCAGGGAATTCTGTAACTCTTCATTCAGTTTTCATAAGAACAAAATAAACAGTCTCAACAAAATGCAGGGAAATGGACATTTAAGAAGAAATGGCAAGGGAGTTCCAAGAAAAATTCTGGAAACTTCCAAAACCAAGGAGAGTCCAATAAGTCAGAATGGCTATTTAAGAGACTTTACCATCACCACCTCTGGCAGCCCCTTTTGTCTTCCAGAAAGCCTGAATCTTCACTTTTCTCTTTGGCAGCTCATAGTTTCAGACAAATGGGCTCTGAAGATCATTCATCAAAGTTATGGATGACAGTGGGAGGAAATTGTTCCTTTACAGGGGATAATTCCTCCAAACCAGACTCTTATTTTCACCTATGATTCATCACATGCCGTTGTGGGGAGTGATAGAACCAGTTCTCCCTTCCTAGGTGAGAAAGGGATTTTATTCAAGGATGTTTTTAGTGCCAGAGAAAGAAAATGCTTGGAGACCAGTTCTGGATCTTTATTAACTAAAACTGTTTTTGATAGTGCCCAAATTAAAAATGATGTAGCTTCACAGGCTGTTACATCCTCTTCTCCATTCAAGTTTTCTGGTAACACTAGATTTAAGAGATGCTTATCACATCCTTATTCATCCGGATCTCTGGTATTTATTAAAGTGTGTTCTCATTTTCTAGCTCCAGCTATAGCTTATTGCATGCCACAAGGTATACACATTTTTCCATATTGAGATGACTTGCTTATCCTTACAGAGTCGTTTTCCATGTGTCGGGAATCTCATTCTTGGGTGAGAGGTCTATTACACAAGCTGAGATTCCAAAACATTCAAAAGTCTTTCTTGATTCCTTGTCACAGGATTGTGTTTCTGAGATATCAGCTAGATACCACAGTTCTTCCACAGGAAAAATAGTTGTATATCTAGACCTATTTTTAAGGTTTTCCACTAAAACTTGAGTCACTGTGAGCGAATACCTCAGGACTTTGGGTCTCATGGCGTCTATGATTCTGATGATAGCCCTGGCAAGACTCCACATGAGAAAGATACAGTGGTATCTGAATTTTCATTGGTTCCATCACCAACACCCTTTATCTTTTCATATCCCGGTGCCAGAGTTTGTCCAAAGAGAAGTCACTTGACAGAGACAACAGATATCTGTAAATTGATGTCTTCCCTTCTCCCTCCATGTTTCAAAGCAGTCAGTCATCACAGATGCCTCAGACAGTGCTTGGGGAGCAGTTTCAGTAGGGTTAAAAATGCAAGGTGTGTATTGCACCAAGGACAGAGACAAGCACATAGATATCAGAGATGCTTTCCCTGATTTAGGCACTCAGTTCTCTGAATCATCTTTGATTTCCAGGATCTTTTCAAGTTGCTACAAGACAGTATCACAATCATGAAGTATAACAAGCAGGTGGGGGGGGGGCAAGTTTTGCCTCTTTAGCAGGTGAGCAGTGTTAGCTTGGGATATAGCTTCACAGCACATTCTTACTTTATAGGCATCATACATTCCATCAGGGCAGAATTGTGAGGTAGATAAGCTGAGCAAGAAAAGGGCAGACCCTCATGAATGGGATCATCCAATATTTGATCCATACATTCCTCAAGTAGAATTTTTTGCCAGTATTTAATCCATACGTTCCTCAAGTAGAATTTTTTGCCTCCTGCATGAACAATCAGCTGCATACCTTTCAGCCTCTTGTAGCAAGAAGTCTGGCCAAATCCATAAATAAGGGGGGGGGGGCAAAGGCCCAAAATAGGGATAATTTTTAAGTATTGCTCTTACAAGCTTAATAGGTTGATGAAATAACTGTTTTTGAATTAGAGTGAATTTCAGAAGAGTATGAAGCCTGAGATGCAAATGTATGTCATTATATTATAATTTGAATCCTCAATGATTTGCTAGAAAAACGCAATTTTATGAGAAACCGACCAAAAATATGAGGCAAATATGGACAGTTAAGATTTATGATAAGCTGACCAGCTTCTCCTCCAGGACTCCATGCAAGAAGCCTGGAAGACAGATGCCTTTACTTTTCCTTGAACAAGAATGTTATTGTATACTTTTCACCATTTCCACTAATATTTAAGGTACTTCTTAAGATTCAGGAGTCCCCCAAGAACATTGTGATGATGCCCTTCTGTCCCTACTAGCAGTGGGTTCTCCCTTCTTTTAGAAATGGCCAGAGGCAATTACTACAAGCTTCCACAGAGACCAGATCTACTCACACAAGAACAATAGTGTTTGATACACCCCAACAACAGTCAACTTCAATTGACTGCCTGGACAGTAGGGTCTAAATTCCTTTTAGGCACCTCTTTACTGAGGAAATGCAGCAGATACTAAAGGAGGCAGGAAAACCTACTATTATAAAATCATATATTGACAAATGGAAAAGGTTTTCTAGTTGGTGCCAATTGTTCTGTGCTTTTTCAATATTTGTGTGAGTTACTATCCTGGGGCCTTTTACTCCTATATTAGGGTTCATTTATTGACTATTTTAGCATGTCTACCCATGGTTTCCTCTTCTTTCTATGCAGTCTCATGTCAAAATGTTTTTGAAAGGGGTTTTGTGTAAGAGGCCTCCAAGAAAACCGGTGGCCCCTTCTTGGGATTTTAATTTTGTGTTAGAAAAGCTAGCCCTTGGAACTTTTGAACCAGTTAACCTGGTTGACTTGAGGTTTTTTTAACAATTAAAGCAGTTTTACTGATTGCTCTGACCTGTACAAGAAGAGCATCTGAGTTACAAGCTCTTATGGTAAGACAGCCCTACTTTAATTTCCAGAGGGACAGGGTTTCTTTGAGAAGTAATTATTCTTTTATGCCTAAAGTGGTTTCTCACTTTACTTTAAATCAAACTTCCCATCTCTCTGTTTTCTTTCCTGAACCTAAAAATGAAGAAGAAAGGCTACTGCATACCTTGGATGTTCACAGACAACTCTGGTATTATCTTGACAGAACCACATCTTTCAGATTTTTGGATCAATTGTCTGTTTCTTGTAAAGGTAAGAAGGGACAACCTGTGTCAAAACAGACCATTTCCAAATAGTTGTCCAAGGCCCTTACCTTTTGTTACACCCATCACAATAAAACTATTCCAATCAGGGTCAAGGCCCACTGTACTAGGGCCTTAGCCTCATCTGTGTCTTTTTGGAAAGGGTTTGATTTTAGAAATACTCAAAGCAGCAATGTGGTCCTCTGTACATAACTTACACAAAGCACTATAAGCTTGATAATTTCTCTGGGTTTGAATCGGGCTTTGCAAGAACTATTGTCCAGGACCTCCTGGACTGTTCTCTTTCTACCTCTCACATGTAATAAGATAGGGTAATCTACCAGTATAGCTAAGGCTATTGCAGCAGTGATCTATGTGATGAACATAGTACAGTTATGTAAGTAAACTTACCATAACAGATGTTTGAATCATCGCTGCTGCTGTAACTACTCCCTTCATCCCCTTTGTTTTTTGGTATGTTGTTCATGACAGGCTATGGTTATTTATTGATTTATTTTTTACCTAGAAGTATTGTCCTTTCAGGGCTCAGTCTTCCTGTCTCTTTTGGCAGGAAAGCTCTGAAAGGCTTGCTGTCTAAACTTGTCATTCAGAGCTTTCCTGATGGTTTAATCACGTGGAAGGTACCCTGAAGCTTTGGAAGCTGTCTGTCTGTTATATCCTTGACAGGATATAACCCATGTAGCTAAGACTACTTCAGCAGTAGTCATTCGAGCATCTGTTACAGTAAGGTGACTTACTCAACTGTACTTTCCTGTATTTTGCCAATTTTGCCAAAAGCTTATTGGCAAAAAATGACTCAACAATGTGGGTCCTGTTGTAGATAACTGATATAGTAAGAGCATATCTTATATATGTTTTGAATACTCTTACAGATAAATATGTAAAATCCTTGTATATTCTTTTTACTAATTTCCCTCTACATGCCTCACTTACTCCCTGGTATCCTTTCCTGCGACTGTTCACACTCGCCTCTTCTAATATCTTCATAATTCTCTTTCTATAATAATATGCTGCTGTCCCTGTAGCATAAGCCATCCCATTCATAATGGTTTCATCTTATAAGTAATCTGTGCTAAGCATGATTCCATTTACATATTCTTGCATCTCTAAATATGTTTTTTTTTTCATTTCTTATGTAATGCTACTCACCCAGGCTGTGCCATCAAATGCTTCATTGAGATCAGTACACTACCCCCTATAAAGATAATTAAATATTTATTTCATATTTTGGTCTTCAAATTGCTGCTGATTGGCCCTTGGTTACATTTAGCAGTTATTTGGCTGTTTTTGGCTACTAGATGCAGTGCATGTTTAGTACTTCCCCCTTAAATGAATAGCTGTAAAAGCACTTCTGTGTAACTCATTTTCAGTTGGTCTCTTTTTAAGTTGTAATGTTGTTATGGACATATTTGGCTTTTTTAGATGGCACCATGGTGTTTTGTTACAATAGCTGATTTATTTATTTTGTAGGTGTTGGTATTATGTTCATAAATTTTATTTAAACTTTTTTTGTGTTGTGATGCTTTCTTATGATCTAAATGTAATGGTTTGTGCTTTAAGAAAACTGAAGATCTGCATTACATCTGAAGCACCATTTCATAGCTGCCTTTCAAAGAGAGCTGATTCAGAATTTGAAAGGTTTTGAAATGGCTAAGTTATATTAGACTTCAGGAATATGTTTTTTTATGTATAGACATATGAAATATTACCAGTTCTGTAGAAATCTTGATTCTTAAAACAAATGGTGATTCTGAATACATATATTTTTAAATGCAGGCTAATATTATCTTAAGCTTTGTGGCCAGTTACAGTTTTGAATAGTAAGAGCTTTCAGAATACAAAAAGGAAGATATTTACTTTGTTTAGGTCTGTCACCATAGTTTCTGGATCAGTTCATTTGATAGTGTAATGAAAACATGGCTCTGTCTAAAGCAAGTATAATGCACTGAGCATGTGGGTTGTACAACTACATTAAAGGAATCTGAATGGTATCTACCATGTTTAATGGTCATATGCATTAGCTTCATCCTTTGATGGAAGTTTGTGCCCTTACTTCCTGGTCTCAGTTGTTCCAGGTTGGGGGAATACACTCTGGAGGGGCAATCATACATATTACATTTGAGATCAGGCATTATTGGTTGTAAGACATCCCATTAAATCTTTTTTCATCGATAATTCAATGCTTTATCAGCAAATGAGCTTGAACCTGCTCTCTTCTTTTATGTGGGAGCAAGCACCCTTACTCCCCATTTTGCAATTTTTTTAATTTATTTATTTTACATTTGTTGACCAGGATAGTTTGACTGCATGTCCATTTTCAGCGGAGGCCCAGGGAGAAAAGCTCCACATAAAAAAAACTCAAAGTAACAGCAAAAAACTTATTACACATATACATAAATTGACAAGGCAAACAATTCATAGAGAAAATTCATATGTAAAGCATGCATAGGTAACTATGTACAGTAGTGATAACTAATAAAGGTTACAGAGATGGTTCTAGTCAGGGGTAGGGCAATGACATGACCAGTGTGATTTAAAATGTTCTTTGAGGTTTTTTTGAGTAGAGGCAGAGAGGTTTCTTGGATAATGACTGGAGGAAGAAGGTTCCATATTTTGCCAGCAGAGTTGGCAAACAGAGCATCCCCCGCGGAGTTGTTAACTTTGAGGGTGAGTACCAGTAGTCCATTTGATGAGTGTAGTGGCCTAAGGGGACTATGAGGCCAGGTAATAATTTTAAGTGCATGTGTGTTATCAGGTTGGTAGAGGATTTTATAGGCTATTGTGAGCTGCTTGAACTGCAGAAGAGTAGGCAGTTCAAGCCACCCTAACATTTTTAGATTGCGACAGTGGTGTGTCCTGAATGCTGTGCCAGTAGCAAATCTGGCGATCTGGTTGTAAGAGCAGGATAGTTTAAGGTTGGTTTTGTTCAGGTTTGTGAATAGAGAGGATGCATGGAGAAGGGTAGAGAGTAGGTGGGAACGGGCGATGGCAGTGCGAGCAAGAGGCGTAAGGAAAGGTTTGACCATGTAAAGGGCGCCTAGTTTTTTGTTAATGGTCTTGATAGTGTGATTTGTATGAATGTCAAATTTGAGGTTATTGTGTACTATAACTCTTAGGAGCTTTGTTTGGTCTTCAGGAGAGATGATGGTGCCATTTTTGGAGTTTATGGTGAAGAATGGGGGGAGGACCTGCTGGTTGGGGAGAAAAGCAGCAGTTTGGTTTTGTTGGGATTCAAGGTCAGTAGGCAATTGGCTAGCCAATTTTCAGTTGCGTTGAAAGTGCTCTGGGTTAGTGACAGTAAGTTTGTAGGAGAGTTGGCCGAGCAGATCAACGTGGAATCATCTGCATATTGAATGCAGGTGGCATTTGGGATGAGATCATTTATAAAGATGGAAAAAAGTAGGGGTCCTACTGTAGAGCCCTAAAGGACTCCTATGGTGATGGGAAGGTGGGTGGATAGTTTGCCCTGCCACAGGACTGCTTGTTGTCTACCAGAAATGTAGAAATTGAACCATTATAGAGAGTAGGAATCTAAGGACATTGCCTTCGGAGTGTGGAGGAGAAGTTGATGGTTAACCATATCAAAGGCCTTAGAGAGATCAAGAAAAAGTGCTGAGGAAAGTTTATTATTATTATGATTGTGGTTAATGACATCAGTGAAAGATAGGAGAGCTGAGGTGGTACTATGGTGTGGCCTAAAACTGTGCTGAGAGTCCGTCAATAACTTGTTTTGATTAAGATGGGTACATAAGTTGTTTGTGGACACATTTCTCCATAATTTTAGTTAGGGGTGACAGAATGGCTATTAGTCTGAAATTTGACAGTTCTTTGGAGTTACCTCCTTTATGGAGAGGTATAACAGGATATTTTCCATATTGAGGAGATGGTACCTTCGGAAATCGTTCTGTTAATCAAGCTTGGAGATAGGGTATACTATAGTGTCTGCAGCTTTTTGCAAATACTCTGCAGGGAGGAGGTCAGTGTCTAGAGTAGTAGGTTTTAGTTTCTTAATTAGGGCTCAGATAACATGAGTTGTTACAGGTTGAAAACTGAAGAAGAGTTGTGTATTGGATATGTCACTACTTAAGTTAGAGCAGGTGGGAGTGAGTTGGCTGGCTAGAGACTGAATAGTGAAGAAGCTATTAAAGGTATTTGCAGTATCCTCCAGAGTTTTGAGATTAGCTACTGAAGGGGTTGGGGTGGGGTCTGGGTGAAGAAGTTTATTTATTCCAGCCCAAAGCGTTTTAAGTTTGTTATGGTGTTTCTGTTGCAGATGGCCGTAGTAACATTTCTTGTCTAGAATAATAGATTTTTTTGGTATCATTCCTTAAATGATGATATCTGAGTTGTTCTAGTGGGGTTTTTGTAGCACGCCATGTGGCCCATGCTTTGTTTCTAAGTAAGATTTTAGCTTTAGTGTCATTTGAGAGCCTTGGTGCAATTTTTGCTTTGGTCTTAATAGTTCTGGTTGGAGCGTGGGAATCAAGGATGGTAAGGAATTTGGCATTAAAATAGTCCACTGCTTCATCTAGTGGAAGTTTTTTTTTGGACTGACCAATGGCATGGTTTGAGTTCCTTTTGGAAATTATCAAGGTTAAAGTTTTTATTGCTTCTAATCATTTTGTAGGTTGGCTGATTGGGGTTGTCATTTCTAAGCTTAACAATGTAAGTAAGACAGTGGTCTCTTAGATGATCTGGCAGAGTCCCTAACTTGGACATTTGGGGATGGCCATTGACAAGTATCCAGTCTAGTGTGCTTTCCTTGCTATTGGGTTTACTAAACCTGGTGGGGGAGGATATGGTTTGTGTAAACCCATGTACGTTAACGTGGGTAGTAGGAGAGTCTGAGGAACAGGTGTTCCAGTTAATGTTGATGTCTCCCAGTGCAATGGTTTCCTGGGGGTAGTTAGTGGATAACCAGTGAAGGATATCCTCAAGGGTGTTAGCGTTCTTACCTGGGGGGATGTATACACAGACAATGTATTTACATTTATTGTTGTTTATTTGTATTTTGGTAATAAGGATTTCAGCATTGTTAATCTGGGGTGGTTGTTTGGCATCCTTTGTAACAGTTAAGGTAGACTTTGTATATCATGCCTATCCCTCCACCCTTCCTCAGGTTCCAGTCTAATCTAAGTATGTTATACCCAGGTGGAGTTACTTCATTAGTAGTAAATACCACAAAAAGCAAAAAAAGAAGAAATACCACCAACAACGAACAAGCCAACAAATTTATTGCTTAGCACCTCGGCTATTCAGCCTTCAAAGAGTAAAAAAGTATAAAAAACACCATGCTAATATACAGATAAAATTTACAAATCACACCCACTGTTAATTGAGTTAAATGACATACTTGCAGTTGCAATCTTCATTTAACCCTGATGGTTCCAGAGTATTAAATTTTAAGATGTATGAGGTTTCCTTTCTACGCGGTTTGCTATCTAAACTAATCAATTCCCCCAAAGATACCTCAATTTTTTCCAAAACACAACCACAAATGTGATTGGGATTGGAACCATGAAAATTAGAAAAATGACTGCCTAAAGGACTATCTATTTTAGCATTTTTTATGTCTCTTAAGTGCTCTTGAAAACACACTTTAAAACTCCTACTGGTTTCACCAATATAATATTTATTGCAACTACTAGGGCATATATAACCCCACATGTATTGCAGCTAAAACTGCCTCTGACAAAAAAATATTGTCCATTAATATACTTAAAACTATTAATCACATTTTTGCATACAGAGCATCTGTTACATGGTATAGTACCCCTAGGTATTGGTATTTCTGTGATGATTCCCACCATAGATAATTTCTAGCCCTTTTATAAGAAATTTGTAACCTATTAGGTAGCAAAGAATTCAATTCCTTGTCCCTAAACAGCATAGGCCAAAACTGATGAATCATATTCACTACTATATCACTAAAAACATAAACAAAACTCTACAACAAAAGGAGAAAGCTACTACAAGATAGAGCAAAATCCTTAAAAGGTAAGACACCGCTGATCACTATAAGTAAAAAGCTAAGAGCTCTCATAAAATCATCCAAAGCTAATTTTGAGAAAAAAATAGCTAAGGACTCTAAAGACAACCATAAGGCATTCTTTAGCTATGTCAGAAACCTAGGAGGAAACTCCCAGATATGCTCAGAATTAGTTCAAAATGATGTGAAGATCACTGATCCTACAGACATTGCCAACATACTGGCTGACAGGTTCAGTGCAAACTTCTCGCCACCCTCCGCTTAAAGAAGAGATATCTATACCAAATGATTGTAGCCCCCAAACATCTCTAACGCTCAGGTGAGAACTGCTCTCCAAGGCAAAGAACACAGCATCCATTGGACCTGATGGTGTCCCGGCTGTGTGCTCCATGAACTCAACGAGGAATTAAACCCACAGTTAGGACAGCTGTTTAATCTTAGTCTCACCTCCGGATATGCACCCAGGGGTGGCACAGCGACTGTGGTCCCACTCCACAAAGGCGGTGCCTCCACCGACCCTGGAAATTACCGTCCCATTAGCTTGACAAGCCTGATCTGCAAAGCCATGGAAAGGATCATAATGGATCTCATAAATAAAGACATAGGGAATTTGCAGACTTTGGATCCAACCCAGTTTGGCTTTGTCAAAGGCAGATCATGCCTTTTAAACTATTGAAACAGTCACCAAGGCCATTGACGAGGGAAAGGCAGTCCATACAGCCTACCTAGACCTGGCGAAGGCTTTCGATACAATACCCCACTTGGGTATCATTGAAAAACTCATCAACTTAAATGTAAACCCATACATTACAAGATGGATTGCAAACTGGCTGAGTGACAGAACCCACAGGGTCAGAGTTGCTGGCGCCATGTCAGACTCTAAGCCTGTCACAAGTGGTGTCCCACAGGGCTCAGTCCTGGGCCCACTCTTGTTTGGCATCTACTTTTCTGAAGTACAAGCAAACACAGGAGGGTTATGGCTGACAAAGTTCGCAGATGACTGCAAACTGGCCGTGGTTGAGAACACATCCGACACAGATATCCTTCAGAAGGGTCTCACAGAAGCGGATAACTGGTGCCAGAGCCATGGCCTCAAGTTAAATGCCAAGAAATGCATAGTCATACCCTTCGGGAAAAATAAGGTTACCCCTAGCTACCATATAGGTGGCAATCCCTGAACACAGAAGAAGTTATTAGGGACCTGGGAACCCAGGTTGACAGTAGCCTTTCATTCGACACTCATATTGCTAAAGTAGTTAGGAAGACCTTCTACATTGCCCACCTTATGAAGGGATTCACATCTAGATCAAGGGAAGTCATAGTCTCCCTATACTCATCACTCATCAGACCAATGATAGAGTACAATGCCCCATTGGAATGTATCTGACCCGACACTTGCAGCAGCTGGAGAGGCCACAAAAGTTCCTCACCAAAAGGATAAAGGGTCTCAAAAATCTGTCTTATGCTGCCCGACTGAAAGAACTCCAGTTATATTCAGTTGTGTACCGCTTGCTCAGAGGTGACCTATGCCTGACATACAAGGCCATGTCAAACCCAGATTTGATGAATATGCTTCATCTCAAAAAATCTAGATCCCTCAGAGCCACAAGGGCGGGTGACTTAAACCTTGACACGGTTATTAATAGGACGTGCTGGAGGGATAGATTCATCACCCAAAGACTCCGTATGCTGTGGAACAAAATCCCGGTTTATGTGAGGCAGAGCACCTCGCTGGCCTTGTTCAAGAGGAATCTTGACCAATGGATGGGAGATCGCAGATACACCCCAGGGGTTACCTCAGTGTCACTGCTCGACAGAGACACAGCTAAATGATGGGCATAGTTTCTCCAAACTAAGGGGTGGCGTAAGCCTCAAAACTATGGGCTAGGCTTATAAATGCCCTCGGGCAGATAGCCTAGTATGAACCTATGAACCTATAAAAACATTAAAGGTAGTGACAAAGTAAATATCTCTTAAGTTCCCCTCCTTATTGGTTACATATTGGTTAGAGGTATTCTTAAACCTTGAACACATACTCTGGCAATGCTGGAAAGTTTTCATATTCCTCAGTAAAATTAGAATTTTGTTTTGCCCCCTCGGATGGGGCAAAAGATACAGTGGAAGAAACAGAGCTATGATTTAAACTGCTATTATTCCTGTTTTTAGAAATAGAGCATCTGTTCTTATGTTTATAAAGAAAAGCCTGTTCAAGTTTATAGTCTTTCATGTCCCTAGTAATTTTAGAGCTTTTACGCTCTACAAGACTCACTTCCATTTCTTATAGCGCAACATTGATATCTTTAAGCATGTCATCTAATTTTGAACAAGAAACAAACTTTTGTAGTTCCATACTCACAGTCATAATCTCTTCTTTAAGTTGCCGTTTTTAAGGTGGTCCCGATCAATAAGAATGCGTATCCAGTCCAAGGAACAATTATGTGCTACTGTAATTCACCTTTGACGAAAAATCATATCTTCAGGGTTCTTTATATCAAAGGGTGTAGTAGGTGACTTAGTCGTTCGCAACCCTCTGGGAGAAATATTCAAATCCAGGCAACGTTGTAAATACAAAATATTGAGATATGTACTGGTTTCCTTACAAAGCAGACATTCCAATTGATCTCTTAGATTACATACCTCCACTGGCAAAGAGGAAATAGAAGACACACCAACACCATCAAACGGATTCGAACAACGTCAATTGCGTTCACCCATAAAATGATTCCACACAATATTAGTTATAGTTGCAACAGGGTCAGCGGATAATACATTGGATCCATTAGGCTCACCATTATTAGACCCAAAGTTCTTGTCCACTGATTGGGTCACATATTGTTCCATAGTCCTCTGGCCTTGATCCAAGTAATCTTCCCTGAACAAATGGGGAATATTGTTGGCAGGGTCCGTAGCCATACAAAGCAGTAAATACCACAAAAAGCGAAAAAAGAAGAAATACCACCAACAACGAACAAGCCAACAAATTTATTGTTTAGTGCCTCGGCTATTCAGCCTTCAGAGAGTAAAAAAGTATAAAAAACACCATGCTAATATACAGATAAAATTTACAAATTACACACTGTTAATTGAGTTAAATTACATACTTCCAGTTGCAATCTTTATTTAACCCTGATGGTTCCAGAGTATTAAATTTTAAGATGTATGAGGTTTCCTTTCTACGCAGTTTGCTATCTAAACTAACCAATTCCCCCAAAGATACCTCAATTTTTTCCAAAACATAACCGCAAATATGATTTGAGATTGGAACCATGAAAATTAGAAAAATGACTGCCTAAAGGACTGATGTCCTTCAAGGATGCATCTGCAGTCCTAACAAATGGGTTGTCCTGGCCTCAGGCAGCCCTTCGGTCAGCCGGATTCCAAAGTCTGGGTCTGGCCTGGGCTGGTGTCGCACTTCACCCGACATCATAGCTGCAGTTCGGGTATAAAGGCATCAGCCGACGCCATTTTCCCCAGTCTTTCTTGCCGCGTGGCGCCCGAAGCAGAAGCTGTTCACAAGTGCCGGTTGGTCAGATCCAGAGATTACTACTACCGAAGACTTCTAAAAAGCTAAGTACCCCGTTGGGGACTCTTTCTTGCCTCAGCCGATGTCAGAAAAAGTGAATAACTGTTTAACTTGTGGGAAACAAATACCTCATAAAGACTTCTACTCTTACTGCCTACCTTGTTTAGGCCCAGACCACGACGTAGCAGCTTGTTTAGCCTGTGCTTCCTTCAACTGACGGACGCTTAGACGTCGGTCGGAGTTTGCCGAGGAGTTTTTCTGCTCCACTTTTGCTTATATCATGCTGTCGGAGACTCCGACTTCGCATTTAGCTAAAAAGCGTAAGGAAAAGGACCGACACTCGCGGTCCGCGGTTTCGGCCGAAACCGCGGTTAAGCCAACCGAGTGTCTCGGTTTCGCTGAAACGAGTCTCATTCTTCCTTCGGCCGAAAGCATGCCTCCTACTACCGAGGCCTCTTCCAGCATGGCTGAATCTGCTACTGAAATTCCTCCTGCTCTTACAGTTTCTCAGGATTTATCAGATACTATTCCCTAGATGTATCTACTCCTGCGTGGAGCTGCTAGGCCCCTGCATCCATGTCAATTAAGGCCTTTGCCAGGGCTAAAGCAGCTAAATCTTCCAAGGCCGTGCCTACTAAAGCCCCTCTCACAGGCCTAGCTCTAGTACTCAAATGCTTAGTCTAGCAGAGGATCTCATTTCTTTGATCAGGGATCCCAGTATCACCCTGATAGGGCCTCTCAGCCCCCTCCAGAGAAGAGGCCTAGAGCAGAACCCCCTGAGCCAGTTTCCACTGATTACTCCTCAGGAATCAGAAAATACAAACCCTCCTGAGGGCCCTTATTCTCCATATGAGGACTCTGATGCAGAAGACTCCATTCCTTCTGCCTCTCCTCCTGAGGAATTTTCCTTTGGGGAAACCCTGCATGCTATGAGGGAACAATTTCAATGGCAGGGTCAGGATTTCTCAGACTCTAGGAAAAGGCTTAGAACTTTTTTGCATTTGCCACAGCATAGGCCTTTAGCCATTCCTCCAGTACTTACAGTTGTGGATGATGCATTTAATGATGCTTGTACTGCTCCTGATTCACTCCTCCGGCCCCTGCTAAGCCCGACAGATACTACAGGGTTCGGACACACATAATCACTTGTATAAGGCTCCTTTTGCAGATCCTGAAACTGTTTCACAGGGCCCCAAAGCGGTAGCAGCTACCTCTGCCAAAAACCCACTCCCGTCTGAAAGGGAATCTAGGGCCTTGGAGATAGGGTAAAAAAGTTTATACTTCTGCAACTCTTTCGGCTAGGGCCTTAAACTGTCAATTCCACATGATTCAGTATCAGGAATTTATGTTAGATCAGTTATCTAAAAAGCTGTCCTCACCTGAACCTTTAGACCGAAAGTCTCTTCAGGAAATGGTACATAACATACAGCAGGTCAGTAATCATTCCTTAAAATGCGGCTATGATGCACTGGAGGCCTCCTTTAGATCAGCTATGACTGGTACAGTGATCAGAAGGCATGCATGGTTAAAAGAGCAGTCCTTACCAGACCATGTAAAATCAAAGCTCCTAGATGCTCCCATGGATAAACACAATTTGTTTGGCTCTCCTGCACAGCAAGTGCTTAAGAAGGTGGAAGAGAAAGCAAAATCTGTCCAGACAGTCAAGGATTTCTTACAGGTCCAGCCTCCAAGGTTTAGTAGGAACTGGCCTTCCAAGAATTGGTCCTTTCCAGACTCCAACAGAGCACAGAGAGGCAGGAATAGGCACAAGAGGCAGAGGTCAATCCAGAGGTGCCTACAGGGGCGTCAGTGGCAGCCTAACAACCAGCGAAGTACTGCTGCAGTCCCAGCCACTACCACTTCCACAGGACAATCACAGTGACTTGGCTCTGAAGCCGCCTACCAGGGAACAACTAGAAGCACCCTTAGGCGGAAAGCTAGCCTTATTTTCAGTAAACTGGCATTGCATTACAGGAGACAAATGGATTTTACAGACAATAGACAAAGGTTACAGGTTTCACTTCCATACTCTACCAAGGAAGAGAGGAATGCCAAACCTACCTCCAAATCAAATGGCAAATGCTCTAGAACAAATAGACAACTTAAAAAGGATGAGAGCTATAGAAAAGGTACCATCTATGGAACAAGGGCAAGGATTTTACTCCAGACCTTTCCTGGTGCCAAGGAAGGAAAATCAATGGAGACCTATTCTAGACCTGTCCGCACTGAACACATACCTCATTGTCCCCAAAATTCAAAATGCTGACTCTACAGCAGCTTCTTCCCATGCTGGGCAAGGAGTCTTGGCTGGTAACTCTAGATCTCAAGGAGGCATACCTGCACGTCCCCATACGACCAAATTGCAGAAGATACCTCAGATTTCTTGCAGGATCAGAGCATTATCAATTCTCAGCATTGCCTTTTGGCTTATCTACTGCCCAGAGTATTCACGAAATGCCTGGCATCAGTAATTGCTCATTGCAGGCTTCAGGAATTCAAATTTACCCTTACCTGGGCGACTGCCTGCTAGAAGCGGACAACAAAAACAAATTAACAAAAGACTTGAAAAGGGTCATTCATCTACTGCAAGCCTTGGGATACACAGTCAATATAAAAAGTCAAGGCTGTGGACATCCGAAAGGATAACTTTCTTGGGTGCAGAACTGGACACATCAAAACAAATGGCAGCCCTCACAGCAGAAAAACAAAGCACCTTCCACTCTACTTCATGGCATTAACAGCAGAACCAGCTTACAGCAAGGAAAGTCCTGCAAGCCCTGGGTTACATGGCATCCTGCATAATTTTGATCCCACATGCCAGACTGCATATGAGGAAGTTGCAATGGTACCTCAGGAATTTATGGTCTCAGCACAAGCACAGCCTAGAAACCCAAATTCCAATAATTCCATGCCTGAAGCAAGAATTCCGATGGTGGGCTCAGGCCTGTCAATTGAACAAAGGACTGCCCTTCCACAGCCCTCAACCAAGCCAGACTATCACCACAGATGCCTCAGACCTTGGTTGGGGGGGGCACATGCTGGACAAGTGCATACAAGGCTTATGGACTCAAGACCAGCTAAACCTACACATAAACCAAAAAGAGATGCTGGCAGTAAAACTGGCAATTCAGGCATTCAGACCGTTTCTCCAACAGGCACAATTGCTGATAAGGACGGACAACACCACAGTTATGTGGTATATCAACAAACCTGACAGCATATGCATTCCCACCTCTTCCTTTGATGCACAAGGTGCTATTGAAGATCAAAGAAGACCACCCAAGGATCATCCTGATAGCTCCAGACTGGCCGAGGCAGCACTGGTACCCACTACTGAGGAGTATGTCTCGGGAACTCGCATGGCCTCTACCCCAGATTCCTTTACTGCTAACACAGAACAACTTCAAAACCCTGCATCCGAACCTAAAAACACTGCAGCTAGCTGCTTGGAGCATTGCATAAGACAAAATAACCCAGATTTATCTCAAAGGGTTAAAGACATTATCTTGGAAGCTCAGACCCTCAACAAGAAAAACTTACTCAGCGAAATGGAAAAGATATCTCTTTTGGAGTGCAGCAAAAGGGCAAAATGTAGCACTGGTAAACATAGCTAACATCCTGGAATACTTAGCAGAGCTTTTCCACAATGGCCTGTCTTACTCTTCCATTAAGATTCATGCGTCAGCTATTTCAGCAGAATACAACATGGATCCTCCAGTCTTCTCTCATCCTCTACTCAGGCAGTTTCTGAGAGGAATCAAAAATGTAAAGCCACCAAGGAAGCCACCATTGCCTACATGGGATTTGAACTTTGTGCTAGAAAAGTTGACACTTCCCCCTTTTGAACCAGCAGCAACAGCAGAATTACAGTACTTATCATGGAAAACTGCTTTCCTGCTTGCAATCACTTCAGCAAGTAGGGTTTCTGAATTACAGGCATTAATGGCAGTGCAACCCTTCCTTATCTTCCATCAGGATAGAGTGTCCATGAGAACTAATCCTACCTTTATGCCAAAGGTGGTCTCCAGGGTATCTTTAAACCAAGCAATCCACCTACCTACATTCTTCCCCAACCCACAGAACAGGGGAGAAAGACTGCTGCATACCTTGGATGTGCGTAGGCAATTGCGCTACTACCTGGACAGAACCAAGAACAATAGAAAAACTGACCAGCTTCTGGTAGCATATGCCACAGGCATGGAAGGAAAAGCAATTTCAAAACAGACAATCTCAAAATGGATAGGAAATTGCATTAGATTTTGTTATTCTTATCATGGAAAGGCAACTCCAGAGAATATCAGACCTCACTCCACAAGGGCTACAGCCACTACTACAGTTTTTTTACGAGGAGTGGCTACAAAAGACATTTTAGAGGCTGCTACTTGGTGCTCCGTGCATACATTTGCCAAGCATTATAATCTACCCTTATACTCCAGATCCCGAGCAGGTTTTGCCACTGCTGTTTTGCAAGGGATCTTAACTACACCATAATCTTGTTAGGGCCTCCTCCCCCAGTTTGGCTATGGTATTCTACCCATTTGTTAGGACTGCAGATGCATCCTTGAAGGACATAGTACAGTTTTGTACCTACCATAAATGTAGATGTCCGAGAGGTATGCATCTGCAGTCAGGATTACCCACCCTCCTTCCCCACTGTGGTACTCCTAGGGTATTTGTCCATCTTGTAGCTAGCTGGGGGAATCTATTATGGTGTATTTGTTTGTATATATGTATATACATGCTTATTTCTATTTGCTCTCTGTTGTTTGGAAACATTTGCATTTATCCAAATTTAGCCTTCCTAGAGGGCATCTGGCATCTGGGGCAAGAAACACTGAGGAAAATAGCGTCGGCTGATGCCTTTATACCCGAAGAACTGCAGCTATGACGTCGGGTGAAGTGCGACACCAGCCGAGGCCAGACCCAGACTTTGGAATCCGGCCGACCGAAGGGCTGCCTGAGGCCAGGACAACCCATTTGTTAGGACTGCAGATGCATACCTCTTGGACATCTACATTTATGGTAGGTACAAAACTGTACTTTTTAGCATTTACTTCATTACTTTTATTGTAGGTTTTAACCAGATTTCTGTAAAGCAAAGTATGTCTGGGGTATAAACAGCAAGGAAGGCATGCAGGTTATGGACTTTATTTAAGTTACATATGTTAAGATGGCAAGCCAGGAATGAATTATGGGGCCAATTTGACAGGGTAATGTTGGTAGGGTTGAGAGTATGGGGGCTAGAGACAACTGGTGAGGGTGGGCCAGGATTTGGATGTTTGTCTCCATCCTTCATGAGGTTGCGTTTTAAGTTGGCTATGAGTTTCAGTAGTTTATTTATAAGTTTTTGATAGCGACTGGCTGAGGAAAATATTACTAGGTTTAATTGGTTGATAGTAGTTAGGGGTAATGCAGTTGGAAAGGAGGGGAGTTTTAAAGTGGCTGATTGTGATTGAAGCTAGGGGAGTGGAGGTTTTGGACATTGGATAGTGGTATCCTAGATAGGACTGATTTTCATAAGTGGTTATGTGATATGAGATGAGCAGTGGTAATAGTGACAAAGGTAAGACTATTTTGGGTATTACTATTGAGTAGCTGGGTCATATTGTTGGTATTATACTTGTTGATTGGTTAAATGGGGGGAGTGGTTTATGGGTAATAAATTTAGCAGCACTAGGAGTGGGTGGGATGTGGGAGCGGGGCATAGAGTGAGCCTGAGCGAAGCAGGGTTGAACCAGATAACAAGATTAGCTAAAATCAGCGCATGCAAGGTAGGTGTTTTACTGACTTAACAATTTTGGTAATACTAAGTCACATATAATGTGCCACTAGCCTGTTATTTCACTAGCGACTGGTTTTCTTTAGCCAATTGTTTGGGGAGTTAAATAGTTTTAAGGCGCTGTGGGGACTGCCAACCAATACTGTGGACCCAGTTCAGTTAAGTTTACAGAGTACAGAAATAAAATTAAGACATGGGATATTAACCTTGTACAATTAATAAAATAAATATAGTGGGTCAGGATGTATTATCCTTCCATAGTAGTCGCAAGCTGTTAGAGGTCCTTTTACTTTTGTAAGCCTTTCAAGGGAGGCAGTAGGGGTAAGGTACCTAGAAGGGGATATAAAGTTAGAACATAACTTTCTAAATCTCAGTGCATCTTAGGAGCCATAATACAGTCTTGCAGACATGCATAAAGCACGCTAGTAGCTACTTGCACACAATCAGTCAAACAGTAAACAAAGCAACGTTTTCATTTAGAAATGGTTATAAATGCTTTAGCAAAAACATACAAGCTTGTGTGGTAATGAGGTCAGGCACTTTAGCATTAATTTAGTAGGTTATTTGTTGTAATTTACCAGAAAGGCCGGACCCTGATAATACACGTAATACCAAGAGCAGATCACTTTATATGTATTCACACTTAGTAGTCATCAGTCTTAATAGTAAACAATTCACACAGCTAGCAGTTAGAAAGTGACCAAAAGTACATCTGGTAAAAGCAATTGTAAGCATGTAAGAAACCCTTACACTATTAGTTATATACTGACCTAGAAACAAATTCAACTGATTTAAAACATGGCGCCTAGAGTAGTAGAATAAGTAACCTCAGTTCATTGGCTGGAGGGGGAAAGGAATCCAGTGATGGATAGGTTGAACCGGATAACAAGATTAGCTAAAATCAGCGCATGCAAGGTAGGTGTTTTACTAACTTAACAATTTTGGTAATAGTAAGTCACGTATAATGTGACACTAGCTTATTTCACTAGCGACTGGTTTTCTTTAGCCAATTTTCTGGGGAGTTTAATAGTTTTAAGGGGCTTTGGCAACTGCCAACCAAACCACCTTTATTGAATTATCACTTGTGGCACAGGCACACTGAGCATTTATTTAAAAGTAATCAAACCATATTAACAACTTCACATTTGCAAACAGTATTATCCCGCGGTGGTGGTGGTGCGGTAGTGTTGTCGCCTCAAAGTAAGATGCTGTCCGGTTCGATTCTCAGCTAGAGCGTCTTCTGCGTGGAGACATGCGTGAATGGGCGTACCTTCGTTGAAGGTTGTGCGTCAGGGCTGGTAACTCTGCACGTAAAAATCAACTACCAATCATTTGCGGACTGGAGTTCCGCTGTGGCGACCCCTAACAGGCAAAAGCCGAAAGACACAACAACATACATCACATATATTATGTACAATATAATCAATCCAACATTACATAAATTGTTATATTCCTGTCTTCTCTTAAACCTCATTCCTCTTCCAAAATGTTTTTCTGCATCTACTGCATCCGTAGGTTCCATTTTTGCTATGTAATTAACTTCTACTTTTCTAAAGACCCCCCAGTTCCTGTTCTATTCTTTTATCTCTGTTACAGTATTTACTAGTTCAAGTATGGTTGGCTTAGACTTTGATTTTCAGTTTTACTAATTGCTATTTTTTAGCTACCAGAATTAACCTTAACGAGGCCTTACTATGTCTAGGCAATTTACATCCTGTATCCCAGCTCAAAAAATCATTTCCTTAGTTAAACTCATTTGATCGCCCACTATTCCTGACAGAGTACTCTGCAGGGAATTTTTAAAGTCTGCTGTCTAATTACACTCAGAATACATATGATCCCAGGTACCTCTCTCTACCCCATTACATCTCCAACATTTGTCATCTACCTGAGAAAAAATTCTTTGGAGTCTGTTTGGGGTATAAAAGTATCTATGCAAACACTTTAGGCAGAAATTCTAAATCCTTTTATTGCATATTGGGGACCCATACATTTGTCCTTCCATTGTTTCTTTGCAGGGAGAGATTCCAATCATTTCTGACGTCCTCCGTTTGATTCTTATAGTTATGCATTATTTTATAAGCCCTGCTAATTATCCCCTTTTTAACAGCAGTTTATGTTCTAGATTCAGTTAAAAACCCAACCAGTTCAGATGTCTCAGTTAGGATTTTCCTATCACTTATTTGCTTATGCTGTGATATCAATTCCTGATATGAAGGGCAATCTCTAGCCTGCAATCTAAATGTCTTCTTGGCCTCTTCCCATTATGTAACCTTTCCCTTTCTAATTATTTGTTCACAATAGCTTGGTTCCTTTGCCAGCTTCTCCCAGTAAATTCTAGCCCCCTCTTGCCTATTCTCTGTCCCCCTAATTACTGTCATCCTTATTGGTAGAATCTCCTTTCTCCGTTCTCATGTTGGCTTAGTTCTCAGTATACTTTATGAATATAATATTCTGTATTACTACTGTTCTCCTTGAAGGAAAACTCTGCCCTTTCCTACAGTTTAATACCATCCTCAGGTTACTTTATAAAACTATCATTTCATTGCCTTACAATTAAAAGAAGGGAAAGCATACCGAAGCTTAATTTCTCACATACTTTGCAGTGGAATTTGTTTCTGCCTGCATTGCATAGTATAGACACGCACAAATCTGTAGTTTACCCTGTCCGGTACTGCTGTCAA